>NC_048588.1:25225981-25228481 GCF_013265735.2 Oncorhynchus mykiss
ACGTATAGGGGTGGTGGGATCTTTGAGGTTGTTTTTTCGCGAGGGCACAACCAGCGGGTGGGGCTGGTTGCAATGGCCACTCGCGGAAATGTAGAGTTTGAAAAACTTAGTCGGAGGCATGGAGTAAAAATTCCTGCTGCGGCTGGGTGTTCAGTGGAAGAATGTAGCTTGGCTGTGGGTGCTATCATTGGGTATGATAGCATCAAATCAGCCTCAAGGATGAATAGCGCTGTAGTGATATTCTTAGATTCAATTGAAAAGGTGAATAAGATAGTTGAGAGGGGTGTTGTGTTGCGGGAGACACAGACGCCGGTATTTCCGCTTATGAATCCTGCGAAGAAAGTTATGCTTTCTAACGTGCCACCATTTGTTAGAGATGAAGTGTTAGAGCGAGAGTTATCTCGCCATGGTCAAATCGTATCTACAATAAAGAAGGTTCTTTTTGGATGCAAATCTCCGTTGTTGAAACATGTCGTGTCTCATAGGAGACAAGTGCATATGATTTTAAAGAAGGAAGGAGATGAACTGAATTTAGCGTTTAGTTTTAAGATTGATGGATTTGATTATGTCTTCTATGCATCTACTGAATCAATGAAATGTTTTGGATGTGGAAGAGAGGGGCATTTGGTGCGTAATTGTCCCGAGAATGAACGCGCTGAGCCTGGTAGTAGCTTTTGTGCGGGTGCAACTAACGTACCACAGCGAAGGGATGAAAATACTACAGGTGTAGGGGAAGAGAGAAGGTGGGCAGATGTGGTTGGAAAAGTAGGAGAGGAAGGCATTGTGGATACGGGGGCAATTGTGGTAGATCAGAACAAAGAGGGAGGGGAAACAGTAGGTGAGATTGCGACTGCCGTCGCTGAGGTGGTGCTGGAAAATGAAATTGGAGGTCAAGAGGAGATTGAAATAACGGAAAAGGAAGCGGATGTTTTCAAAATACCGAGGAGTAAAAGGAAGAATTTAAGGGGTGGTGAAGGGTCTAATTCTAAGAGAAAGGTAGAGATGGATAAATCAGGTGAAGATGAACAGGTTGTAGAGATGGGGTTTTCTTCTGGGGAGGATAGCGAGAGTGAGTCATCTGACGCGTCACAACAATATAGTGAGATAGATGGGGTGGAAGGGAGGTAATGGGATCGAGAAGATACGTCAATTTCTGAAGTTGACAAAAGGGAAGAAATATATGCAGGATTACAATGTAACTGATTTTTTCCCTGAACGTGAATTGTTTATTAAATCAGCAAAGTTTCTGATGTCAAAAATTACAGGGGGAGGTTTGAAAAGCCCTGAAATTGCTAGACTCAAGAAAGTGGTCACGAGAGTAATAAGTGATGCAAATTCTAAAGAAAATGAAAGAGTTCAGTTGCAGTTTTAACTCTGTAAAGAGATGTGGTGGCTGTATCTTCCTCTGTATTTTTTTCTTATCCATGAGCAGTTTTAAGATCTCTTCTTTAAACGTAAATGGGGCAAGAGATGTTAAAAAAAGAGCCATGGTGTATGAGTTAATGAGGGGAAAGGGAAGTGACATAATTTTTCTACAAGAAACGCATAGTAATTTGGAAAATGAAGTTATGTGGCAACAGGAGTGGGGGGGGACAGTGGTGTGTAGTCATAAAAACTCAAAAAGTGGGGGTGTGGTTATCTTGTTCTCAAAAGGGTTTTTGCCTTTGTCATATGAGGTTGAAGAGGTAGTTGAGGGGAGGTTATTAAAAGTTAGAGCAAGGTATGAAAACATCAATATGTGTCTGATAAATGTATATGCCCCAGTGGTGACAGTTGAGAGGGTATGTTTTTTAGAGACATTATCAAATACCATTGAGAAATGTAACAAAGAAGATTATTTGTTTATTGCTGGGGATTTTAACTGCACAGTTAGTGATTTAGATAGAAATCACCAAGAACCTCATATAGCCTCAAGGACGTTTTTAAAACGCCTTATTGTAACAAATGAACTGTGTGATATTTGGCGGAGTCAACATGGAAGAACAAGGCAGTACACCTGGGCGCATGTGAGAGAGAACATCATCTCTATGGCCAGGTTAGATAGGTTTTATGTTTTTGAGCATCAATCTCAGGTCTGTAAATCAAGTGTGATAACTCCAGTGGGATTTTCTGATCATTGTTTAATAACAGAGGTGGTGTTCATTAACGATGTAAAACCTAAAAGCGCATACTGGCATTTTAATATAACTTTATTGAGTGATGCTCACTTCAGGAATTGTTTCAGTTTTTTTTGGGAGAGGTGGAGGTCTCAAAAGGCCAGTTTTGTATCCCTTCAACAATGGTGGGATATAGGGAAAATCCAGATTCAACAATTTTGTAATCAATACACGGAGAATGTCACCAAGGATATCACCAGATCAATGAAAGCCCTAGAGATTGAAATAGTGGAACTCATGACGTTGGTTGAGACCACAGGAGATCGAGGCCATACTCAGGCCCTCAAGAGGAGAAAAGCTGCATTGGCAGATCTGCTGGGTATCAGAGCACAGGGGGCATTGGT
>NC_048588.1:25235981-25425981 GCF_013265735.2 Oncorhynchus mykiss
GTTCTATATGTGTTGGGATTTGATACTGTTCTATATGTGTTGGGATTTGATACTGTTCTATATGTGTTGGGATTTGATACTGTTCTATATGTGTTGGTATTTGATACTGTTCTATATGTGTTGGGATTTGATACTGTTCTATATGTGTTGGGATTTGATACTGTTCTATATGTGTTGAGATTCTCACTGTTCTATATGTGTTGGTATTTGATACTGTTCTATATGTGTTGGTATTTGATACTGTTCTATACGTGTTGGGATTCTCTCGCTGTTCTATACGTGTTGGGATTCTCTCTGTTCTATATGTGTTGGGATTTGATGCTGTTCTATATGTGTTGGGATTTGATAATGTTCTATATGTGTTGGGATTCTCACTGTTCTATATGTGTTGGTATTTGATACTGTTCTATATGTGTTGGGATTTAATACTGTTCTATATGTGTTGGTATTTGATACTGTTCTATATGTGTTGGGATTTAATACTGTTCTATATGTGTTGGGATTTGATACTGTTCTATATGTGTTGGTATTTGATACTGTTCTATATGTGTTGGGATTCTCACTGTTCTATATGTGTTGGGATTTGATACTGTGATCTTTATTGCGTTTCGATGTTCCTAACATACAGTATTGCTCACCATGTGTCTGCTGCAGAATATGTAACTGTATCGATCCCCCCCTTCCCCATCACTACAGAATATGTGGCCCTTTGACACTTGTAGGTGTTCTTAGACTCTCTGTTTTCACTGTGCACCCATTGTCCCTCGCTCCACTTTCTTCCAATTAAGGGTGCCATTTGCCATCTGCTTGTTTGGGGGAAAGTCAAGCCTGGTCAAAGGCTGAGGATCAATTTCTCCTTATTTAGCTCAGGGAGACATTGGACTGTTAGACTGTGATTTGTAGGCCCGTGTTCGCCTCACTCTCATTCTTTCTTTCTTTTCCTTTTTTCTCTCTTCCATTCCCACCCCCTACCTGACTTTCTCTCCTTTTCTGCCTCGATCCCTTTCCACCTCTTCCTCTATCCCACCCCCCCCCCCATCTCATGTCAAACCATCAGCAAACTCAGATCCCAGACTACGCTGAGCTGATTGTGAAGTTCCTGGAGGCCTTGATTGACCGCTACCTGCCAGGTACAGAGGAGGAGAGGAGCGAGGAGCAGCTCCGTACCCCCACCTCCCCATACCCCCCCGTCACCCAGAGCCAGCTCAGCATCACCGCTAACCTCAACCTCTCCAACTCCATGACCTCCCTGGCCACCTCGCAGCACTCTCCAGGTTAGCATAGTATACATGCGTGAACACAATCTTTACTGATCCACCCTGGGAGTAACACAGGCTCAACAGCAGACCAGTGCCCCTAGAGCACACGCACACACCATTTATACATAGAGGCCGACACACAAATACACCACTAACATCCTACTTATGATGCTTGCTGAGTCCTACCAATGTAAGGTGTTCTGTAGAGTATCTCGAGGCAAAGTGTCTGTGGGTGCTGTTGCTGTGGGTTATTTCTAGGTCTCCCGCTAGGTTTCTCTACATTTGAAACTGGTATCTCTTCTGACAATATTATGATGATGCTGCTACTGCTGTGTACTAAAGATATCAAATGTTGCAAGATGTCAGAAAAGCACTGCAAGATTTTAATTATTGCCAAAAACAGTATAATTACTTGGACAAATGCTGGAATGTAGTGTGTTTGAAATATGCAGGGGTAGTTAGTCAGCACCATCAAACATTTCAGATATTTCATTTTTTATGTTGCGTGTGTCGACTGTCTGTCATGCTAATCCCCTCCCTCTCTCTCTGGGTCTAGTCTGTGTGTAACCTCCCCATCATGCTCTACTCGCTGTGGTGTAGTCTATAGATGGTCCCCAACTCTCTCCCATCCCAACAAAAACATCTGGTACAAATTACAACCATGGAGCCTCTCTGGAGCCGCTAACGCTAGCCCCAGTTTGCAAACTGTGGTGACTCTCATCACGTGTCCATTTCTGTCTGTTGTTCTCACTATGCTAGCTGCTAGCTTTTAGAATCACCTAGCTAATACCAGTGTTTTTGTTATTACCTGTAGAATAAATGGATTGTATTATTTCTATGTATCAGTGCTATATTGCTAAAGTAGTTATAATGTATTGTTATCCTTCCCACAGAAAAATATACATTTCATTCTTAGTAGACTTTCATACAGTTATTCATGACATTTAAAACACCTCCAGGTATTGTCTTTGCTTAACACTCTGTTTCTGGTTACTTTTCAACGGTCTGTATCTGAAAACCACCTCATTGAAATCTCTTCATTTCTTCACGTCAATGCTAAAGATCCATCTTGCTCTCTATTTTCATTCAGTGTTATTTGACTTTCATTCTCTCCCTGTTTTTGTTCTGTTACCCTTGTTTTAATGTGTTTCTCATCTCCTCAGTTGCTGTGGTCATTATTTATTGTTTCTGTCCTTCTCTCTCTGTGAAGCCTCTCTGCCTTGCTCTAAGTCAGCCGTTTTTGCGCCACACCTCCTCCCAGGTACTCTTCCTCTTTGACCTTGTGACCCCAGAAGTCAAACAAGGTCAATTAACCTCATCCCCCTGAGTAAAAAACACCAAAATGACTAATCTAATGTGAAAAGGGAGTGTGAGAAATCCCCTAACTGTACCCAGTGCCAGAATAGCATCTTAAAATCTGCCACTCACTGCCAAGCAAAGGGTGATCTTGTTGTTTGTGCTGGTGTGATTGTAAGGAAGGAATAAGGGTCTGGGGGCAGAATTACCATTCAACGATAAAATACTTTATTAGAGGGTAACTTGTGCTCTCTGTCTGACAATGTAGAGGAAGATGGAGATGTTGAATTCATTCAGGGTGAGAATATGTCTTTCGTTTTATACCAAAGCTATGGCACAGCGCCATCTGTTCTTCAACAGTGGTATTGAATTTGAGTGACTGAGAATGACTCTCTCCCTTCTCTTCTCATCTTCCCTTTCTGTTCTCTTCTTCCCTCTGTCCAGTCGTGGATAAGGAGAATGTGAAGCTCTCCCCCAGCGCAGCTCTCTCCACCAGTGGACGGATCCGCCATGGCTCTGCCAGTCAGGTGCAGAAACAGCGCAGCTCAGGCAGCTTCAAAAGGCCTAGCATTAAGAAGATAGTATGAGAAAAAGAGCGATGGAGAGAGTAAAAGCCATTCAAAGGCCTTCTGGCCCACCATGCCACACATCTTCCTGCACTCCTCTTTTTACCCTTTTTGTTTCATTGTTTTCATGATGGACGGTGGATCAACCTGAGGATCAGTGTTGTTTTGGGGAAGTAGCTGCGTTTGTCTCTGTGTTCCTTTGGTTGTCAGGCATCTGGAGCATTGCAACATGAGAGGTTTGGATGGGTGAAGTTACTTGCATACAGAAAGTTGGGCCAAAATGTTTTAAATTTAGTTTTTGTTCATTAAAAGGACTGAAACTGTCATGGTGACTGAAATAATCCATTCATTCAGTAGTCATCTTGATTTTTTTTCTCATTCTGTTGAATTCTCAAAGAATCCAGATATCAGTTGTATATACATACCTACATACATACATACAGTTGGGCAAAAAAGTATTTAGTCAGCCACCAATTGTGCATGTTCTCCCACTTAAAAAGATGAGAGAGGCCTGTAATTTTCATCATAGGTACACTTCAACAATGACAGACAAAATGAGAAAAGAATATCCAGAAAATCACATTGTAGGATTTTTAATGAATTTATTTGCAAATTATGGTGGAAAATAAGTATTTGGTCACCTATAAACAAGCAAGATTTCTGTCTCTCACAGACCTGTAACTTCTTCTTTAAGAGGCTCCTCTGTCCTCCACTCATTACCTGTATTAATGGCACCTGTTTGAACTTGTTATCAGTATAAAAGACACCTGTCCACAACCTCAAACAGTCACACTCCAAACTCCACTATGGCCAAGACCAAGGAGCTGTCAAAGGACACCAGAAACAAAATTGTAGACCTGCACCAGGCTGGGAAGACTGAATCTGCAATAGGTAAGCAGCTTGGTTTGAAGAAATCAACTGTGGGAGCAATTATTAGGAAATGGAAGACATACAAGACCACTGGTAATCTCCCTCGATCTGGGGCTCCACGCAAGATCTCACCCAGTGGGGTCAAAATGATCACAAGAACAGTGAGCAAAACTCCCAGAACCACACGGGGGGACCTAGTGAATGACCTGCAGAGAGCTGGGACCAAAGTAACAAAGCCTACCATCAGTAACACACTACGCCGCCAGGGACTCAAATCCTGCAGTGCCAGATGTGTCCCCCTGCTTAAGTCAGTACATGTCCAGGCCCGTCTGAAGTTTGCTCGAGAGCATTTGGATGATCCAGAAGAAGATTGGGAGAATGTCATATGGTCAGATGAAACCAAAATAGAACTTTTTGGTAAAAACTCAACTGGTCGTGTTTGGAGGACAAAGAATGCTGAGTTGCAGCCAAAGAACACCATACCTACTGTGAAGCATGGGGGTGGAAACATCATGCTTTGGGGCTGTTTTTCTGCAAAGGGACCAGGACGACTGATCCGTGTAAAGGAAAGAATGAATGGGGCCATGTATCGTGAGATTTTGAGTGAAAACCTCCTTCCATCAGCAAAGGTCATTGAAGATGAAACGTGGCTGGGTCTTTCAGCATGACAATGATCCCAAACACACCGCCCGGGCAATGAAGGAGTGGCTTCGTAAGAAGCATTTCAAGGTCCTGGAGCTCAACCCCATAGAAAATCTTTGGAGGGAGTTGAAAGTTCGTGTTGCCCAGCAACAGCCCCAAAACATCACTGCTCTAGAGGAGATCTGCATGGAGGAATGGGCCAAAATACCAGCAACAGTGTGTGAAAACCTTGTGAAGACTTACAGAAAACGTTTGACCTCTGTCAATGCCAACAAAGGGTATATAACAAAGTATTGAGATAAACTTTTGTTATTGACCAAATACTTATTTTCCACCATAATTTGCAAATAAATTCATTAAAAATCCTACAATGTGATTTTCTGGAATTGTTTTTCTCATTTTGTCTGTCATAGTTGAAGTGTACCTATGATGAAAATTACAGGCCTCTCTCATCTTTTTAAGTGGGAGAACTTGCACAATTGGTGGCTGACTAAATACTTTTTTGCCCCACTGTACATACATACATACATACATACCTACATACACACAACTTATTCAGTGTAAGAACTGGACAACTTGATGTTTGGTGATTGCTGCATTATGTGACATAGGAAGATGAGTGGGCGAATCAATGTTGGCGTCCGTGTTGGACCATTATGACATTGAAAAAACAGAGGGATATTGAACCTGTATACTGAAGGACAGGCTCTTGCCTCGGCTCCAACCCAACAGTCTACTCCAAACCAACCCCACTACTGCCTCACACTACCACCTCACAGCAAGTCTGCAGCAGCCAGTCGCCACCTCCATCTATGCCGGGTTGACCAAATGTCGTTAGCAAAACCTTAACAACACAGTCTTAACCTGGATTTGGATGCACATTGTCATTTTGATTCTTCCCAGTTGTGTACATATTTATGTATAGAAAGGATATACTCAATAATAATAATAATAATAATAATTGGGTTGTTTTATCCATGGTGTGCCTTTGTCAGGGTTTTCCGATACGTTTATGTTTGTATAATATATGTATAATTGGTCTGGAAAAGAACAGGTACTAATTATATAGAGACTATTATGTTGACTCTAGGTGGATGTAGAGGTGCGTTAACTATGTCATGATCATCAAGTATACTATCACCAATAATACCCTGCTGCCTGAAAGTATTTAACCTGTACAGATAGTCCTCACTAAATATTGAAGCTATTCTTTTTTAAACATTTGCCATGCTAGAATATGAATTTCAAGATACTGTATAAACTTGTAAATATTTAAAGGCCTTTATTTTATTGATTTGTATCATTTTTTTCGCTATATTTCATTTGGAATGGTTTACAGTTCTGACCGTGACTAGGAAAATGAAGTAATATGCCAAACCCCATCAGTATTAGCAACTACTTGAATACTTAAATTGACATAATATACAGTTGAAGTCGGAAGTTTACATAAACCTTAGCCAAATACGTTTAATCCTAGTAAATATTCCCTGTCTTAGGTCAGTTAGGATCACCACTTTTATTTTAAGAATGTGAAATGTCAGAATAATAGTAGAGAGTGATTTATTTCAGCTTTTATTTCTTTCATCGCATTCCCAGTGGATCAGAAGTTTATATACACTCAATTCGTATTTGGTAGCATTGACTTTAAATGGTTAAACTTGGGTCAAACGTTTCAGGTAGCCTTCCACAAGCTTCCCTCAATAAGTTGGGTGAATTTTGGCCCGTTCCTCCTGACAGAGCTGGTGTAACTGAGTCAGGTTTGTAAAGCCTCTTTGCTGGCATGCGCTTTTTCAGTTCTACCTACTTATTTTCTACAGGATTGAGGTCAGGGCTTTGTGATGGCCACTCCAATACCTTGACTTTGTTGTCCTTAAGCCATTTTGCCCCAACTTTGGAAGTATGCTTGGAGTCATTGTCCATTTGGAGGACCCATTTGCAACCAAGCTTTAACTTCCTGACTGATGTCTTGAGATGTTGCTTCAATATATCCACATAATTGCCCATCCTCATGGTGCCATCTATTTTGTGAAGTGCACCAGTCCCTCCTGCAGAAAAGCACCCCCACAACATGATGCTGCCACCCCCCTGCTTCACAGTTGGGATGGTGTTCTTCAGCTTGCAAGCATCCCCCTTTTTCCTCCAAACATAACGATGGTCATTATGGCCAAACAGTTCTATTTTTGTTTCATCAGACCAGAGGACATTTCTCCAAAAAGTATGATCTTTGTCCCCATGTGCAGTTGCAAACCGTAGTCTGGCTTTTTTATGGCGGTTTTGGAGCAGTGGCTTCTTCCTTGCTGAGTGGCCTTTCAGGTTATGTCGATATAGGACTTGTTTTACTGTGGATATATTTTATTTTGTAAGTGTTTCCTCCAGCATCTTCCCAAGGTCCTTTGCTGTTGTTCTGGGATTGATGTTCACACCAAAGTACGTTCATCTCTTGGAGACAAAATGTGTTTCCTTCCTGAGCGGTATGACGGCTGCGTGGTCCCATGTTGTTTATACTTGCGTACTATTGTTTGTACAGATGAACGTGGTACCTTCAGGCGTTGTGGAAATTGCTCCCAAGGAGCAAGCTTCTGACCCACTGGAATTGTGATACAGTGAAATAATCTGTTTGTAAACAATTGATGGAAAAATGACTTGTCATGCAGAAAGTAGATGTCCTAACCGACTTGCCAAAAGTATAGTTTGTTAACAAGAAATTTGTGAAGTGGTTGAAAAACAAGTTTTAATGACTCCAACCTAAGTGTATGTAAACTTCTGACTTCAACTGTATATCAAAATATTGCTGTTGATCACTGTGTAAGTCTACCACCTGTCTTAAGATTGTGTGATACAGAGTTGATTGCATTGAAGTTCTGGTTTGATAAGATTCCAATACGTTTTCCTGATTTCCTATTCACATACACAGAGGTGTCTCTTCTCTCTGGTTGAATGAGGTTGAATGAATTCTACCTATGAGTTCTCTCCTATGGCCAAATGAAAAGTTGTGAGGGGAAATGAGGGCGGCCATTACTTTGTCTGAAAGTCGTTGTTCCTCTAAAGTACCAGTACCTTCCTCTTGATTATAAACCTTTTCATTTGTGCATATCAGTAAGGCTATATGGTAGAAGCTGCGAATACCCATCTAGATTCCTGACCCTTTGTATCTGCAGACATGGAAGGGTTGGGAACGGCTGTTAATGAACAGTCATTGGGACAGGACCTCAATCCCAGATGCCCTTGCGTCAGATCCAGGGACACTGCACCAAAGACTAGCTTGCACTATGGGAAAGGATAATGATGATATCCATTCATTCAAAACATGTTTTAGAAATGTTGCTCTTAATGAACAATGATTACTTTTTTGTGTGTGTGTGTGAGAGAGAGTGTGCAAAGCTGTCATCAAGGCAAAGGATGGCTACTTTGAAGAATCTCACATTTTAAATGGATTTAGATTTGTTTAACACTTATTTTTGGTTACTACATGATTCCATATGTGTTATTTCATAGTTGTGATGTTTTCCACACTATTATTGTACAATATAGAAAATAGTCAAACTAAATATAACCCTGGTATCAGTAGGTGTGTCCAAACTGGTACTGCATATCAGAACTTAAGAAGGGTACCAAACGCAATTTACACAATTGGATAACAAGGAAACCAAATAAATGAGTAAATATTGTTTTTGAATCCATGTGACAACTAAGATTAGACAACTGTCAGGGAAAACAGCTTGGGTGAATTAATCAACAGAGTAATCGTCAGAACATGTCAGTTTTCCATAGCCGCCTTCAGGATCTAGAATGGCCTTTTGGTGTCCATTGGGATGACAAGGATATATATTGTGAGTAACCATAGACTCTCAAATGAGTGGTTGGCATGCACTATTCTGATTCACATGCAAGAGTTTTGTGAAGTTGAATATCATAAAATGTAACATGTTTTATTTGAGGTGCAAAATATTTTGTCACTGGATTGTTGTTCCGAATGTTTTTCTTTAAGTGGTATATTCACATTTTTTGTACAATTTGAAAATGGTATATTTACTATACTGTAAATACTTGTGATAATATTGTATAATTTCTTTTTTTTGTAAAGCAGTAATTTACTGTATAATGTGTATAAAACATACATGTAATTATTCCATTGTTAATAAAAGTTTTGCGCTCCACTTAAAAGCCATGATTTGTTAACGCCATCTGAAGTTATTGGTAGTGGAAGTGTTAATGAAAAAAATCTACAATGCGGAGCACAACCTAGTCCTATGGGAAAGTCTCAATTGCATCTCCTCGCGCCCCCGCTCTTCTTCAAACCCCATTGGAGGAAAAGGTCAGAGGGGAGGGACTTCAGACTTTCTCATCCAATAGGTTTTTGAGAAGGTGGCGAGGAGAGAGGACGCAAGGAGAGTGCTAATTGAGATAAACCCACATGTTGGCGGCGCCCTAATTGGGAAGGACGGGCTATTGGTACTGGCTGTAGCGGACTTTAATGGATTCGTATTTGATGCCATTCCATTGTTTCCTTTCCAGACATTATGTGCCGTCCTCTCAGCAGCCTCCACTGGACTTCTCTCAATGTGTCCAATGAGACAATGTACTGCAAGGACATCAGTTTCATATCAAATTACATCATTATTTAGTTAAAGGACTACTGGGAGATAATTGTGTCCATAATTACAATCAAACTTGACTGCATCTGTCTAACTCCGCGAGACTACCTTCTCTATTGTCGTCTCTCTTCCGCACCATTATCGCGAGGTTTGATCAGCTGTTAGGTCTGTTTTTAGAGTCTAGTGCTTGGACGGTCAACACGTGGGGAGGATAGAGAAAGAGATACAGACACAGTAGGGGTACACGTTGCGATTGAGTCAGGCCCGGAAAACGTAACATATCACGATCATTAAATTCACTGTGGCGGCACGGTGGACGTTTAAATACTGTAAGTATAATCCAAAAGTGTTCGTGTAAAATTGACAGCCATGGGCCCACAGATGTCAGATTGATATGTAGTCTGTTTTAACTACATTCTAAATATATCGAGTTGTTTAGCCGGTTGGCTACAATGTTGCGCTACTAAGTGTTCCATTCCAAGAAATGGAACAGTCGTTTTATTAAATTGGTTATAAATATTCTGCCACTTTAGTCATCTGCAGCCCATGTCATTGAGTGTGTAGTTCACGCAGACATCGAACTGTGTAGTTTATTCTGCGTTCTAAAATGACAACGGTCTCAAAATATACATGTTATGTTCATTTTGTGGTCTGTAGTCACCATTTTGTGTTTATGAGTTTGCTTGGACGGATCATGTGAATTGCTAGCAAACAAGGTGGCTATCCATCATGTCCAGTTAGCAAGCTAACGTGAATGTTTCGGGGCCCACGATGCAGAGTTAGCCTAGCATTTCCAGGCTAGCCTACATGGCGACCACAAGATCATAATGCAAGATATATGCGACGTTTGGTCACGAACTACTGTCTTGATTCTCTGCCAGGACACAATTGAAATGATATTGCCCCTACATTGTAGCGGAATCGTTTGTCGCATGCCTAGCATCAACACTGTGAATGGAGTGTCAGTCATAGTTAAGACTCAACGAAGATGGCTAACCGTATTCTAATGGTGGCTTAATGAATTAGGCACGTAAATGCACTGTTTCACCAAGATCTCGAATATATGTTTGGTTAAATCATGAATGTAATAATGTTTTGATTTTTAACTCGTGGTCCATGGTTTTTTAACGGGTTCATCCGTGTTTGTTACAATAGTGTAGGGCTAACTTGATAACGTTACATTGTAAATCATCAAGTGCTGCGGCCTACCATGTTTTTATTATACTCAATGTGTAGGTCATAGCTAGCAAGTTACCTTGCCCAGACGTTATGCGGCTATTGCTCAAGCACTGGGAGCCTCGAAACTTTGCCAGTTAGCCTACATTTAACAGCGTCATTTGTCAGTCTCTCCTTTGGAATGACAATGTGTAGCTATAGCCTTGCTGTAGGTTAAGTAGCGGTGCATAGGCTATTTCTGAAGCCCCATAGTAGCGTCTAGGCAATTGTAGCCTGACACTTGAATTCAGAGGTCCGGTTTTATGGGACGCTGTCGGCTTGCAATGAAACTGTAATTTAAATATTCGCTATCACAAAATTATTATTATAGGGCCTATAATAAACTATTGTTGGTCCCGCTTTTTAGAGTACTGCTATGGGAATAATTATCGTAGGATAGCCTACAACTGCGGACCAGAAATCTCTCGACTGGGGGAGAAGCATTATTATCGTGGGTATGCTTTGCAAGGTTGCCTCGTATTCCAAGTGCAGCATCGCTGTGTAATAAACTGCTCGTGCTCAGTGCATTGAATGGTTTGTGAAGTGTAAAGCAAATGCCGAGTGACCCTTCCCTCGTCTACCTCCAAGGTCGTACATATCTCATCTTGATTCTTTCTTGTCTACAGTCAGGCCTGCTAGGCATGCATATGCATGCTGTGTGTGGGTGTACACAGAGCGAAACACTAACCAAATCCTTTTATTAGGTACTGGAGTAACTTTGTTTAGTTGGCCGTTATTCTAACCTTGTCAAAGGTGAATGTCAGAACAACTTATGACACTGGATTTTCGGGGGTGGGTTTTGCAGTCCAGAACTTTTCCTGTTGAAAAACAATATCCCAAGTATAAATAAATACACACACGTAATCGTACCCAAAATATGTTTTGCGCAAAACTGCAAATTTCAAGGAGTATTATTCTGATGAGTGCACTCTGTCACTGTCCTCCCCTTTGCTTGAGGGAAAACTAGAGGATCAATAGACCACAAAAGAGGCCTAGTGGTTAGAGGGTTGGGCCAGTAACGAAAGGTTGCTAGATCAAATCCCGGAGCTGACAAGGTAAAAATCTGTCGTTCTGCCCCTCAACAAGTCGGTTAACCCACTGTTCATAGGCCGTCATTGTAAATAAGATTTGTTCTTAGCTGACTTGCCTAGTTAAATAAAAATATATATATAAATAAAGAACAAAGGCCCACCCCCATCTTGTGCCATGTCATGAATACTTGGACTATTACAAAGTGACTTTCGTTATGTAAATCGGGTGATTCAATTAGGTGAAAAGGAGCCTGGAGTGCATCTTTAACAAACAAAAAAGCTAGCAAGGTGTCATGGACCTTCACACAGGGTCTGTCATGTGAAACTAGTCTGCATAGATTCCTCTCATTATGGTGAACAAGCCTTGAGTACAGCATATAAAGTGATACGTTTCAGCACATTGTTTAATTCAACATGGTATGTCGTATTTTTATAGTATTGTGTGTGTATTCTACAATGTAGAAAATAGTAAAAATACTTTAAATGAGTAGCTGTGTCCAAACTTTTGACTGGTACTGTAGTTGTGGCTATCAAGAAAATGGAGGGTATAGGAGCTAGCGTTGCTTGAGTATTTTGTGCCAAACAGATGCTGTTAGATTATATTAATGAATTCTGACCATTTGGAACAGTGTAAACAACATTAAATAAGTGTACCAGAGAGTCTGTTCTAACGGAAATTATAAACTGGGTGGTTCGAGCCCTGAATGCTGATTGGCTGACAGCCGTGTGTGTGTGTATTTGGCCAATATACTACGGCTAAGGACTGTATCCAGGCACAGCCCTTAGCCGTGGTATATTAGCCATATACCACACCCATTAATTTGCTTAAAAATCATATGTAAAGCCTTTATTACAATAGACTAGAAATAGTTGCATGCATTTGTGAATTGCAGTTTATTTTTTAGGCTAAATATTCAAAGCTCCCTTTAATTTTAAAACTAAAATGCTTGATTGCATTTCAAAGCATAAATGTCTACTATGCTGTGTGATTGCATGAATTAATTAATGATTGATACAGTAGCCTTTTTATTGAAATATCAGCCTAGGTAAGGTATTAAGGCTAAACAGGAAACACTCTTAAGCCTACAACTTGATGATGGTTATGCTAGGCTGCTATACAAAGCCAACTAATGATGACAACATGACTTATGATAATGAGGATCATGATAATAATTGTAATAAGAATAAGGAGGGTATAGGAGTGAGCGCTGCATGCATATTATGTGATGAACAGGTGCTGTTACAATATTTTTCTGCCTGTTTGGGACAGTGTAAACACCACTAAATTATAAGTAATGCCATTCTGTTCTAACCACCAAAGTTGTAAAGCCTTTACAGCATAGCAAAGATATAAAAACGGCTGAATCTGTGAAATTGCTTTATCTGACGTTTTGCCGTTGACAGAATCTCTATGATATTAAACAAATACTCAGAGAAGCAGGGGCTCTCCTAAACTTTGATATTATGCATGTAGCAACATAGGGAAAGGTGCGAATTCTACAGCGCAATGAAGATTGTTTCAGAACCAAGGACGGCGACCATATCTAACGTAGAAGAAAATGCGTTTCTTATAAAATATTAGATTTTTTTAATGTTGCACCATTATTTTTACATAATATGCAATTTCACATGTTTTAGAGTGATAGACTGATATCCCTGTGGCCTCTGCAATGGATTAGTCCACTGAGACAGGTGCCAATCAGACAGGTGTCTTGTGCACTATGAAAAAAAAGTGAATTGCGGCTGCTTAACTGAAGAAATCTTGGTCGACCAACAATCGACTAAATTGGGCAGCCCAAATTACAGGACACAAACCGTTGCGCCTGGCACCTACAACAATGCCCTGTTTCAAGGCACTAAAATATTTTGTCTTGCCCATTCACCTCTGAATGGAACACATACACAATCCAGGCCTAAAAATCCTTATTTAACTTGTCTCCTTCCCTTCATCTACACTAATGTGAGTGTGACATCAATAATAGATCATAGCTTTCACCTGGTCAGTCTGTCATGGAAAGATCAGGTGTTCTTAATGTTTTGTATACTCAGTGTATGCTAATGATAGAAGCTACACAATCTATATAATTTTCCTACAGAGAATATTGAAATGGACAGCAAGGGATGTATAATTTGCTAACCAGGTCTAAGCACCTTGTCATTCACTATGGAACATGACACGAGGCTCTGTTTTGATAGAGAAGTTACTGGGTCATGACAAAGGGAGAACAGGTTTTTCTACTAGTTGTTCTTTTGACCAATCAGATCAGCTCTGAAAAATATCTGATGTGATTGGTTAAAAGACCAATTCATGGGGAAATTCTCAAAATTGGGCTCTTTGTGTAAACGTAGCATTGGTGACCATGTCTAAGAAACCTACATTTTTGATCTCTCTGCCCCACTGAAAACAACCCTGATCTTGGCTTCTCTGGAGGCATTTGAAGGCTACCTGTTTTTCCCCTGCACATCAACATCTTTACCTGAGTCATTTTTAGGGCAGCCACCATTCACCTATAATCCTATGTCATTCATCAACAAGACTCTTACAGGTTCCTCCATCAGGTGAAGTACGTGAAAGTTCTGTGTGCCTCAGTTTTGGGGTATGAAGAAACTGAAATATTGTTAAAATCCCAGTGATTAGAGCCTCCTCACAGACGGCTCACATTCAGATAGCCAGGGCCATGATAGCCTGTCTACCTGTACAGTGCAGACTGACTCTGTCAATTCCAGCTTTACAGTGGCCTGGAACGCACAGAACACAGTTCAAAGTCCATGTTCATGGTGATCAGACCTGGCTCGTGTGTGTGTGTATTGGTGCTTGCTATGGGGCAGTGGAAGCCCAGCTGCCACACACCCTAGTAGGCTGCGGAAGAAGAAGAAGAAGGGGGGGGTTCCTTCCTTCCATCTACAGGCTGGACCTGCTCTCTGTCTGTTAAGGAAAGGCATGCACATACTTCATTTTTTTGATATGGAGTGCTTTGACCAATCAGCAGTGGAGCAGCTGGGCATGCTCAGTAGGTACAGGGAGGTTAAACATTAGCCCTGGTGGTGGCACAGCCGCTCCTCCTGCTAGAAACTAGATCTTTGTGTTGCAGCTCGTTTTGGTTCACAAGTAGAAACAAATATTACTTCTAAGCCACGGTAATGGGAATTTCTGTCTTTGAACATTTCTCAACGAGGCAATAGAAAACCATGGTGTGACCTATGTCTAGTCTGGGGCTTTTATAGGCATACATGTATGTTAGGTTCAGGCTGCTGTGTCTTCACCGGGAGCTGTTGACAAAAGTGCTATGTCTTCAGTGTTTTATGTATTCCAAAGCATTGTGCAGTTCATCAATTCAAGTTGTGTGGCATGAGGAAAATAATTTGCAGGAATGATTTCACTACTTTACTGTAAGTCATTTGTTAGTCTAGGCCTATTCACAGGAGTAACGCCTTATCAGGAATGATTTCACTACTTTACTGTAAGTCATTTGTTAGTCTAGGCCTATTCACAGGAGTAACGCCTTTTTTCAGGTTTCATTTCAGTAGTTTGTTTGAGTCTCTGCTCCCACCTGTAAACTGCCATGATAGTTTTTAAAGCATTTCTTGTAAGTGTTTTTGGCCAAGCTACCATAGGACAGTTTCCTTTTGACCATCACCTGTTGTTCTCCCAGTCCTGTGCTTATTGTCAGCTGTGTGAACAGGGCTGATGCATTTGGAATCTATTTGCCGCTCACACACCCTTCTAGTTTCTGTGGGCGTGATTACACACACTATAGGATACCTGCTATGGTCTTTACACTATATTACCCAGGCGTATTATGCCATTTTTTGGGGTGAGTGTCAAATGAGACACTTAGGCTATTTTAAATGTTAATATCTTGTTTGACACTATAATCCTGCACTCCAAATGAGTGAAACTAAAAGACTCGCAGATCTCCCTCCAATAAGCTAACCTTAGCCTTTCTCGCTCTCTTTCTCCCTCTCGCTCTACAGGTGTAGCTGCTAGGGTCCTGAGGAGATGCCACTGAGGTTCCGGTCTATTGTCCCATACACACTGCCTGGAGTGCTGGCGCTTATAGGCTGGTGGTGGTACATCTCGCGCAAGAAAGAGCAAATCACCAACCATGACAGTGAGGAAGGGACAGCGGCCATGGACTTGCTGGCGTCCCCGGCCCCCAGTGATGGCAGCAACGGCCTGGTAGAGAAAGGGACAGTGTCCCTCTGCGCCACAGCCACTACCCCCACAACCAGCAGCAGAAGCTGCAGAGAGAGAACAGCCAGCAGCAGAGTCAGACCATCCAAGGCCAAAGAGCAAAGGTCAACAGAACAGGAGGTCGTAGCACAAATTCACATCCCGGCCATTAAGGCCCAGGCAGTAGAGGTACAGAGTACGTCCTGTTCACCTACAGAGAGGGCCTCCCACCACCCAGACAGAGCCAACGCAGTCACAGACCCTGGTGTAGATAGGTGCCAACAGACACCCAGGAGCAGTTCTTCTCCTGCAGCCTCACCCTTACAAACACAGACCAGGAAGGAGAGCTGGGCTCTCCACGGAGAACACGGGACCACTGGGCAGAGACCGCCAGTCGCCATTGCCTATGTTACAAAGCCGGTGAAATCAATGGTTACTGAGCAGGTCCCTGCTTCAGTGAAGGAGGCCATCGCCACAGCATCAGAAGCACTTGTTCTCTCCCAGACGGCCCACGCCACCGCTAGCTCCTCCACAGCAGCAGACCTGATGAATGCAGAGAGGCCTGAGCCAGAGGGGGAGGTGGCAGCAGCACATGAGGCAGCAGTGGCCTTCAACCAGAACCTACAAGTGGAGCTGGTGGCTAAAGATGCCCTCCTGGTCCCCTCCAGCAGTACCAAAGATGAGCTGCTCTCCTCGTCCTTCATCCCAGCTGAGACACCGGCCCAGGCCCTGAAAGTAGTCACACATGAGCTTCTTTTCCCAGAGACCCCCACATCTTCCCAGGGCTCCTACCATGCTGTTGTGACTAGTATTTCGGCCTTCCCGGCCCAAGGACACCAGCAGGAGAATGGGGCCCCCTGCAGCAGCGAGGAGCTGGAGGACCTGGCAGCAGGTCTGATCACTGAGGTCATCTGGGCAGCCACCCAGGAGGTCCTCAGTGTTGCCTCCTGTCCAGAGACCTGGCTCGGCCAATCCGCTGCCGAGCCCTGCTGCAGAAGCACCCCGCTGGCCAATGGGAGGCCATGCTCTGAGCAAGAGCCACTCACAGGGAACTTGCAGGAAGGGTCCTCCCCAATAAGCCACGCTGAGATGGAGTGGAGAGCGCAGCAGAAAGAAGGGATGCCCAACGGTTGCCCGCCCGCCCCGGCATGGGAGCCAATGGGGACCGCAAACGCACTGAATAACCCCTGGGCGGCAGCAGCATCCTCGCAGGAGGGGAGGCGTGAGGCCAGCAGCGTACCTGTCAACCTGGACAAACTGAAAGGAAATGAAGGGACAATGGTGGCCGAGGACTCAGCCTGCAGTACGTGCCACTCTGAGGATGGGGTCAGCATTGAGGACCAGCAGAGCAGGGAGAGCCAGGAGGATCTGATCCAGGTGTCAGGGATGTCTGAGGGGGAGGGTGGTCTGCGCCAGGCCCCAGAAGAGGTAGTGACCACGGAACAAGTGATGGCAGCCCTACCAGGCCATGTGCTGGGGGCTGTTGGCGAAGTGAAGAGGCTCAACGGCATGGCCCTGAGGAACGGTTCTCACGGGATGAGTGAGACTGAGACCGATCAGTCTGGAGGTAAGATTACAGACCACACCATGTCGTGGAGTCAGGCTCATAGCAGCACAGATCTACACATGGCTGAGGGGAATGTTTGATTGGTTGGACTATCATTTGGAAAGTCACCGGCTTTGGTCTTAGATCTGGTAAAATAACTCTATTCAGAAGTAGACAGGTCTGTGTGAATTGGGGGTAGGGAGTTTAATGGTCTCTGCTGCTGTGCTGTACCTTTCCAATTCTAACTAATGAGATCGCCAAATAGTAGCTGTAAGAGTAAATGTCTGAAGTGGGCCAAAACAAGTTGCCCATCTAAGGAATGCTTGCAGAATCATGTTGTGACTACTAGCTAGTCTGCCACCAGCAAAAAAAAAGCATACAGTTGAGGTGATAGTATTCTTTACTGTACTTTACTTAATGTTCTTTGCTGTTGATGGTGGCAATACAGAACACTGTGGTGGCTAGTTACCTTTCATAGTGTAGGTTGAAGTTAGTCCTTAGATGCTGTTTTACTACTTACCACCCTGAGGCTATAGGGACTCTAGCTGTGTTTCTACTAGATGCCACCCTGAGGCTATAGGGACTCTAGCTGTGTTTCTACTAGATGCCACCCTGAGGCTATAGGGACTCTAGCTGTGTTTCTACTAGATGCCACCCTGAGGCTATAGGGACTATAGCTGTGTTTCTACTAGATGCCACCCTGAGGCTATAGGGACTCTAGCTGTGTTTCTACTATATGCCACCCTGAGGCTATAGGGACTCTAGCTGTGTTTCTACTAGATGCCAACCTGAGGCTATAGGGACTCTAGCTGTGTTTCTACTAGATGCCACCCTGAGGCTATAGGGACTCTAGCTGTGTTTCTACTAGATGCCACCCTGAGGCTATAGGGACTCTCGCTGTGTTTGGGGAGCTGTACTTTTTGCTTAGGGGGCAAGTTGTGATGTCACCAACGGGAAGAACCACACCCAAAGCCTGCTGGGTGTTCCTGAAAAGGTTAGTGGTCACACAGAAGGTGAAGACTCAGAACAGTCCAGTGAAGGTGTCATTGTGTTTTTGTTCTGTCAGAGCAGCACTGTGATCAGATATGCCTGGTAAGAGCCATAGTGGTGTGCACGTGTTGGTGGACTTTGGATTAATGTTGGGTTAGTGGCCTTATGCCCTGTGTGTCATTTGTTTGATTAACAGCTCAATGACTTGTGTGTGGTGGGCTGAAGTGGGTGATCTGGTGTATGTGTCTTAAACTTTGAGGTGTGTGTGTGTAAATGTGCACATGTCTGTCTTTATTTATTTTTAAAAAAATGTTTAATTATCCAGTTGTGTGTGTGTGAGGGTACATGTTTAGGTTAGACTCCAGTCATGTTTGGATGTGTAATTGTGAGTTGGTAAAAGACCTGTCTGACTCAGGACTGTGTGTGTCTGGATGTGTTCAGGCTCAGATGTGAACAGTATGGACTCAGTGGATAGTGGCTGCACCATGGGGGCTAGGGACAGTAGTGGCAGCCCTGCCATGGCTCTGGGCTCTGAACTTATCGTTTGGGAGATTGAGGTGCCAAAGGTGAGCCTGCTCCATCCCAACACCCACACCCAGAGACTTGACTAGTATTCAGAGGAAAATCCACTAGTTCCTTTGAAATGAGTCTCTTATCACATTCATTCTAACCCAATATCTCCTTGTAATGTCTTCTTCCGTTTCTGTTTTCTCCCTCTCTCAGCATCTGGTGGGTCGGTTAATTGGGAAACAGGGGCGATACGTGAGCTTCCTGAAGCAAAGCTCTGGTGCAAAGATCTACATCTCCACCCTGCCTTACACTCAAGAGTTTCAAATCTGCCACATAGAGGGTGAGTGGGGTAGTCCTCAACCGTCAGGAGCACATGAGTGCTGTAGATGGCTGTAGATGGTCTACTGGTAGTAGAATTCTGCTGTTTTAATGTGTTTTCCTACTAGGCTCCCAGCAGCAGGTGGACAAAGCCTTGTCCCTGATCGGGAAGAAGTTTAAGGATTTGAACCTGACCAACCTCTATGCCCCCCCACCTCTGCCGCTCACGTTGCCCTCGCTGCCCATGACCTCCTGGGTAAGCATGGTACCTAGAGAGCCTGGAGGGTTGTGCAGGGTTCCCTTCTCTTTCTGTCTCTGTCTCTCAAATCTGTTCAAACATGCTTTATTTACACGACAGTTAAGGTGCTGCTAATTGATTTGAAAGAAAGTGGATTAACTTAAAGAATGAGATGTTTGCCCTTTGGCTTCTCATTTGAAAGTTGTTAACTCTGTTTCTTCTCTCAGCTCCTGCTCCCCAGCGGTGTAACCGTGGAGGTGATCGTAGTGAACATTGTATCGGCGGGTCACCTCTTTGTCCAGCAGCACACACACCCTACGTACCACGCCCTGCGCAGCCTGGACCAGCAGATGTTCCTGTGTTACTCCCAGCCAGACACACCCACCCTGCCCTCGCCTGCTGAGGGTAAGACCCCCCCAAGGAGGGACATGGATGTATTTTGAACCAGTTGTGTGTAATCCAGACTCGATGCTTACCCTCTCTCTGTCTCAGTGGGGGTGATCTGTGCTGCGCCGGCGGTAGAGGGAGCCTGGTGGAGAGCCCAGGTCATCTCCTTCTACAAAGAGACCAGTGAGGTTGAGATCCGATATGTGGACTATGGTGGCTATGACAGAGTGAAGATTGACACACTACGGCAAATAAGGTGGGCCCCCCCTCAGACTCTGAAGGCTGAAAAAGCATGGCTAGTTAATGCACATTTTCAGAGTTTCGGGCAATTTCTTTCCAACTCAAGTCTATTCAGAGAAAGTTGTCAGAACTGGAATTCAGAAGAACTGGAATCTTAGCACACTTTCAAAGCTGTTTTCATTTCATTTTCCTTCATTTCTTTCTTAAGTTGACTTGTTTAGGTAAAATAGACACCAGTCCTGCTAGGTATAGTAGCCCGTCATTGTAAGTAAGAATGCGTTATTAACTGACTTGCCTAGTTAAATATAAGTGAAATAAAAAATTAAGTATTCATTCAACCATTTTTGTTTGGAAATTGTGCCCCCCTCTGGTCAAATAGTTTTGTCATATTTAGAGAGAACGGAATGTTATGTAAGAAGGGATGGTGGGTCTTTCTGCACACTGACTGAATGCTCTTATTTAAAATCTGTATTTTCAGGTCAGACTTCGTAACATTACCGTTCCAAGGTGCAGAAGTATTACTGGACAACATCGCCCCCCTTCCAGGTAACATCAAATAGCTAAATAAAAGGACATGGTACAGTTTACTTGCGATAGATGTCTTATTCTCAAGGACACTTTCCAAAATCAAGAAACTTTCCCAATTGAATGTCAAACTGTTCCAAAGTCAGCCTGCCTGTGGAAGGTCGTCAAATCTGCTGTTGTTATTTATGTTAACAAGTCTGTAAATTCATCCATCCACAGGAGAGAAGAGCTTTTCAACCGAGGCCTCCTCTGCACTGGAGGAGATGACGAGAGGGGTAGCACTGCTTGCACAGGTACCAAAAATACAGCATCTAGCACCAGGCAGCTAACTGGAAGACACTGTCCTATACTGCACTCTACTGTACTGCACTATACTCTGCTGTAATGTACTGCACTGTACTCTACTGTAATGTACTATACTCTACTGTAATGTACTCTGCTGTAATGTACTGTACTCTACTGTAATGTACTGTACGCTCCACTGAAGGTAATTGGTTGCTAACCTGGCTGTTTCCTTTCTTCCAGGTCACAAACTACGACAACAACACTGGTCTCCCATTGGTCCAGATGTGGAACATGGTTGGAGAAGAGGTACGTTTACTTTTTTGAGAAGTTTAGACAAAGTATTTGAAATATTTCAGTGTAATTGTAAGCATTTCCATTTGGTGAAGTGGATATTCTTTCAATGTGGTGTACGGTTCATTAACTTCTGTATTTAACAATGCAAGACATTTTCACCTAAACATTCTGATGGCTGGCAAACCACTCGGTATCAATTGTTATTTTCCACTAATATGATGAATCTATCTTTCTCTCCATTTCCATCCAGCTGGTATCAGTTAACCGCACACTGGCAGAGCGAGTGATGGGTACCTGGGTGGACAGCTTTTGAACCCTGCTGCCCCCCCCCCCCCACCCGTCAACCCCTTCTCAGTTTTACCACACCCCTCCTAGATCCCTTCTTCTGACCTAATCTCTGGAGTCTGATCCAACCAGCCCTCCAGAAACACCCCATAACACTTCAATGGAAGAACACAACCACTGGATTTGGGAATAATTTGTTTTTTTGGGGGCATTTTTACCCTAGATTTCACAAAGAAATAAAAATGGTTGTATGCAGAAAAAATATGAAGTACTGCTTCAGAATAAGCCAACTCCCCTCCTCTCCTCCCCCACACACCAAAAGAACTTAAAGAAGGAAAATAAAGTACTTGTACATTTTAAAAATAGATCTATATTGTAACTAAAGGTCGATCTGATTTTTCGTCCTACCTGACATTTCACTCCACAACTTTGCCTGTGGATTCTCATCATGCTGTGGATGTATATCTCAACTCAATAGGAAACAGTGTCAATGGAGAACTAACCTCACTGTCAGCTGTAATTACATGTATACACTTGTATAGTGATATCAACGGAATTGGGCTTTGAAGACTGGGTGTGGGGTTTCTATGTTGTATGTAGTGCAGTAGCCAGTCCCCATTTCATGTGCCGGCAGGCTGTGTCTCGTCGTTTGGTCTCATCATGACAGCCGGGGACATACAGACCTGGGGGGGCTAAGAATGGCGTCTGGATTCATGGTTGTGAATGACGACCTCGTCTGTGGAGACAAATGTAGATCTCCGCTTTGTTGCCACTTACCACAGTCAAGGAAATGGACAGGGTGGGGGTGATTCCTTTCTCCGACCACCTGACTGGGAGAATGTGCAGAACCGGAATCCCAGGAGTCGCGTGAAGGCCCGCTCATCTGCCCTGGCCTCTCCAGTCTGTACAACACTGTGGCCTTATGGAGAAACCAAACGGGCTTCCTTTTCTGGGATCTCCAACTGACCTGCAAGCAGACCAACCTGACCCCTCTTTCCCCATGCAATCGCTGGTTGCCTTCAGCGTCTATCCATTGTCCTGCCTGGCATCTCAGCTGATGCACTCACCACTACATTTCAGATCCACTACTGTTGTCTGGCACTGGAGTTGTTGAGTCTGGGACATGATGTGGAAGGGTAGGGGTGCACTAGCCCCCCCCCCCCCACCTTCTTGACTGACTCCAGGGGCCTCGCGCAACTCTTGGTGCAACTGTCTAAGGACGTTGGGAGAGAACACCGCCGTGCGGTAAACATTGGTGTGTGGAAACACTACAGCCACGGACAGGCCTCTGATACCTGACCAGGAACTCTTACAAAGCATCTTACGTTAACATAATTTAGCCCTGCTCAGTCAGGATAGGCCCAGTGCTTATATTAAAATCAGTCTGTCTCCTAATATGCATGTTAACCTGCCCAGGTCTGCGTCCTTCTTATCGTCTTCATTGTGTTTTCTTCTACATACTACCCCGTAACATTATTACACTTTACATTTGTGCAGTTGCAGTTTCCATACTTACAAGCAGTTTAATGGATCCAAAATTAAGTCTTGACAACACGAGGGTTGACTGTGTTTTTGTAGCCCATTTGCACCGTGGGAAATGAGGTCCTTGACGGTACCGGTCCTCTTCACTCAGCAGCATATGAAAGTGCAGTACAGAGAAAGTGAGCCATGAGAATCAGTCTCACACTGCAGATATTATTGTAAACGATGGCTTCATATACTGTATATCTGCTTTGGTCTTGTTGGGTTTTGCATAGGAATTCATTGCTTTTGTCATTTATTGAACAGAATACACTTTTTTAAATATTTAACTGCTAATTTTTGCTGATGGGTGGTGTTGTAGTCGCCCCCCCCGAATTGAATTGCTCTGGTAATAACACAGCTTCCGTCCCTCTGCTTGGTCTTATTGAAGTTAAGAACCAGGATAGATTTAGGATATTACTTAACGGTTTTGCTTGACTATTCCTGCATTACTATTAAACTTGACACTGTTGGCATGTAAACCACATGACAATACTTACTTCCTATACATATTGATCACATAGGTTAACTGCACTTTATCAACCTTGCTGCTAGAGTATATATTTCACACATTTTGTGTGATTGATTGAACCATGTTTCAGGAATGGTTAGTTATGAGGTTGATGCACATGCTGCAAGTTCAGAAGGCAGCTGTTGCAAGGTGTTTTTAAATGTCAGTTATTAGTCAGTCCAGTGTTGGTACTGTATGTCCCCTACCCGATAACTTAATGTTTCTGGAACCATAAGAAATCAGGCTTCTAGCTACTAGACTGAACAAAAATATAAACGTAAAATGAAATAAAATAACCCAGAAATGTTCCATATGCGCAAAAAGCGTATTTCTCTCAAATTTTGTACACACGTTTGTTTCCATTCGTTTTCGTACGCATTTCTCCTTTGCCAAGATAATTCATCCACCTGACAAGTGTGGCATATCAAGAAGCTGATTAAACAGCATGATCATTACACAGGTGCACCTTGTGCTGGGGGGCAATAAAAGACCACAATGTGCAGGTTTTATTCACACAAGACAATGCCACAGATGTTTTGAAGAGTGTGCAATTGGCATGCTCACTGCAGGAATGTCCAACTGAGCTGTTGCCGGAGAAGTTTGTTAATTTCTCTACCATAAGCCGCCTCCAACATCGTTTTAGAGAATTTGGCCGTACGTCCAACCGGCCACAGACCACATGTCACCACGCCAGCCCAGGACCTCCACATCCGGTTTCTCAATTTCTTTCTGTAATAATGCCCTTTTGTGGGGAAAAAACTATTCTGATTGGCTGGGACTGGCTCCCCAGTCGGTGGGCCTATGCCCTCCCAGGCCCACCAATGGCTGCACCCCTGCCCAGTCATGTAAATCCATAAATTAGGGGCTAATGAATTTATTTAAATTGACTGATTTCTTTCTATGAACTGTAACTCAGTAAAATCTTTGATTGTTGCATGTTGGGTTTATGTTTTTGTTCAGTATAACTTACAACATATTCTAGGGACTTACATGTCATGGCTTGCTTGGGTTTGAGTCCAAACTGGCGTGGAGCAGGAGCCATATTGTTTGATATTTTCAGCCCCTTCATTTCATGTTTCAAAGAGCCATTTCAATCAATGTCCTCCAGCTTGATTATGTCACAATCAGTATAGATTAATTACTCCATTGATCCAAATGGCACCCTTCTGTCCTGTCACCCAAACTCCTATCATGCTTGATCGAACTAGAATTATTTCTTGACTTGTGCAGGTCTGTGTAAATAAGATATTTCACTGGACTTTTGTATAACACTGGAAACAAAGGGAACATGTGTTTTTTGTTCACCCCTTCCAAAACCGCTCATTTTTCTGTTGGTAGGACTGGTTTGAAGTGTTTGCTTAGCTAGATAATTAATCATTTGATTATTTAAATGAGTAAGAAATCCTGCCCAGAGCATTTAACATGTACAGGTCAGTTTTTGCGAGGCTCATCAAAGGTTTGGTTCTTGGTTGTACAGATCTATTAAAAAATAAAATAAAGTTATAAAAAATGCTACTCTTATGTTCTGAAAATGTTTGTCTACATTACACCATATATGTGGAGGTGAACATCTAGTATACAGTTGATGTCCAAGCAATGTCGATTCAATACTCCCACATGCACAGAATCACATATAGCACTTTGACAACTGTTGATGTAAAAAGGGATTCATAAAATTTGATTGAAACTTCATAGCAAACAGTTAAAGGGCAACTCCCACTTTTCAACCTCATTTTCATTGTCTCCAGTCCATTGTTTACACGTGAAAACAGTTCATTTCTACATTTTATAGAAAAAAATCCAGCCTGATATAGGTCCTGGATGGCAGGGAGCTGTGCACAGTGATATACCGGGCCGTACTCACTACTCTCTGCAGCGCCTTGCGATCGGATTGAGTATGATTGAATATGTCCTTAAACACACCACCAGCAAGCTGGTCTCCGCATGCTCTGAGGACGCGGCTAGGGATACCGTCTACCAGCAGCCCTGATAAGGTTAAACACGTTTAAATGTTTTACTCATGTCGACCACGGAGAAGGAGAGCCCACAGTCTTAGGTTGCGTGCCGCGTCAGTGGCACTGTATTGTTTTCAAAGCGTGCAAAGGAGTTGTTTCAGGCAGTACATGAGGGGACTAAGCACGCACTCCTGAAGGGCCCCCATGTTGAGGGTCAATGTGGTGCCACAGATGTGTTGTTGCCTACCCTTACCACCTGGTGTGGCCCGTCAGGAAGTCCAGGATCCAGTTGCAGAGGGAGGTGTTTAGTCCCAGGGTCCTGAGCTTAGTGATGAGCTTGGTGGGCAATATGATGTTGAACGCAATAGTCAATTAAAAGCATTCTTACGGAGGTGTTCCTCTTGTCGAGGTGGGAGAGGGCAGTGTGGAGTGCAATACAGACTGCGTCATCTGTGGATCTCTTGGGGCGGTATGCGAATTGGAGTGGGTCTAGGGAGTCTGATGATTGTGTTGATGTGAGCCATAACTATCCTTTCAAAGCATTTCATGGCTACAGATGTGAGTGCCACGGGGTGATAGTCATTAAGGGAAAGGGGATACCTAGTCAGTTGTACAACTGAATGCATTCAACTGAAATGTCTCTTACGCATTTAACCCAATAAGACCGGTTACTTTGACATTCTTGGGCACGGGGACTATGGTGGTCTGCTTGAAGCATGCAGGTATTATAGACTGGGTCAGGGAGAGGATGAAAATGTCAATAAAGACACTTGCCAGCTGGTCAGCACATTCTCTGAGTACACGTCCTGGTAATCCGTCTGGCCCGCGGCCTTGTGAATGCTAACCAGTTTAAAGGTCTTACATTGGCTATGGAGAACGAGATCACACAGTCTTCTGGAAAAGCTGGTGCTCTCATGCATCGTTCAGTGTTGCTTGCCTTGAAGTGAGCTTAGAAGGAATTTAGCTCATCTGGTAAGCTCGCGTCACTCCAGATGTTGTATTTATTTCTTTATGATTTTGTGATTGCACATAAAGGAAGATAGTTCCTACATCTTGTGTCCTTTCTGTCATCCTGTGAACCCTGTTCATTGCTGCTCGTAGCTATATCTGTAAGTGATATTTCATATCTTCATATGAAATACCACTTACAAATATAGCTGCGAGCAGTAAGAAGTAAGGTCTTTAATTTAGGATAAGCAGGATATATCTGACATGATTGTCCGTGTGTAGGCTATTTTGGACAGAAATGGGTTTTACTGCTCACAATAGCGCACATTCCAAAATGATTGCTAAGAGTTAGTTTTAATGAGCCGATAGAAAAACTATACTATCACTACCTCAGGGTGAGAAATTAACCCACTAGTAATAATCAGTCATTTGAGGTTATTTCCATATCTATACAGTGTATACTCACATCGATTTAACACTAGCCTTTCACAGGCAATAGATCATGCCTTTTGAAGATGTACCGTGCAGTGCTGTTTAAGGGAGCTGCCAGCCAGGTAGTATCTATCTCAAAGAGGTCAGTACACTCTGAACAAGCTCCTTTTTGCCTCTCTCTATGAGGTGGCAATGTGAAAGCAAGAGGCCTCTCTAGGTAAAGACTCATGAATTACAAAAAGTGTTCTGCCCTTTGACTCTGGCTGCCAGGGAACTGTTCTTCCTCCTTTACAGAGGAGCAGTGAGGTGGTGCACTGCTGACTGGTTAAGTACAGTACTCCAACAAAGAAGAATAAGTGATTCTCTCTCTGCACAGGGGCTGGGCAAGAAGAGTGGTGCAGAATAAAGAGCAGCTGGGTGACTGACACCTAAAATAATTCAGCTCTGGTTACAAGCAGAATGAGGAGAGCAGAGGGAGTTGGACAGAATGGGTCAGTAGACATCACTAGTTGTGGTGGTGGCTCTTTCTTGGAATTCTGTAATAATGTTGTTGTCATGGTAATTTAGTGACTCATTCATTTAGTTTTGGACCAGTATCTGTCATCCTATCACCTCGTGTGATATCTGTCTCAGAGAAAGGCCTAGAGCAAAACCTAATAGATTAGGGCGTAGAGTCACAAATACCTTCTTTATTCTGCTTCCTGCATTGTGAGTGCTGTCAATTGATAGCAGCATCTTGATAGTGGGATCTTCCATTGACAACAGAGGCCTCGGCTGAGACATGTGAAATGGCCACAAGATGGTGTAAGAAGTCAGAAGATCAGCCGTAGATAGTGTGTTTCCGACAGCCCAGATATTGCTATGCAAAGAGCTGTTGCTGTCTAGGAACATGATGAGCTTCCAGATCCATTGAAGTCCCAGTCCTAGTCCCAGGCGAGGGAAAGAGTTTGGTCTTTTGGATCCACACAAACAGCACATATACTGTATGGTCGATGTAACAGCATAGATAGTCCAAATAATATATATATTTCCGAGCACACCGGCTGGATGCAATTGAATATTATGAGCTCATTCATGTTGCCCATAAATCAAAGCCAAAATTTTGCCTATTGTACCTCTTAAACATATTTGTGATTTAACCTTTACCCCGGAATTAATGCCACTTAGGCATCTTTTCCGTGGGTTTGTGCCAGGCTACGTAGGGTGGCAGTTCTCATTGAGTTGCAGTTACAGTCTGTCCATAAGTGGGACCTGTCACTGTGAAAGGTCTACTGGGACTGACAAGTCACCCATGAAGACAGCTTAACAACACAGTAGCAAAGCAAAGCCTAGAGATGTCAGTCAACAGGATGGAACAAGTGGCACTTAGCCTACTATAGAATTATAAGTGTGCAGACACAGAAAATGAATATTGATACACAATAACTGAGTGAATAAATGTATATTAAGATAATAACAAACATCAGGTAACCAAAATGAGCATATATGAAAATATTTTGTGTGTTTTTGTAGTTCAAGTATGCGGGTGCTCAACACCATTTGATCTACTAATGTGTCTTGGAGAGTATTACAAAGTAGTGCGGATAGCCTACCTGCTCATGCAGGGGTCTCTCTCTCTACCAGCTGGTGAGAGAAGCTGTGTCTTTGATGCTCAGACCCATATGTTTTGATGAAAGTTCATTAGAATGAAAGCTCACAGCTTTTGTTTTAAGGCTTTTCTTGGTGTGCCAGGTAAAAAAACACACAAAAAACAGGAAGTATTTTTATTAAACTGAATGTGCCAGTGTGTGTGTGACTGTGTGTGGCTGTCACTGCACTAAAGTTGTTGGCAGCAACAGGCATCGGACAACGCTGACACATCACACTGTAACCAAAACAAAACATAATGCAACCAGTCGACAAAGGCAAAGTAATGTGATACTGCTCTGGGCATGGAGAGCTTTTTTCATTAGCAAATTATATGTGTTTTAATTAGTAACAAATAAAAACAGATAGGGGTTTTGTCCACTTGTGGAAATCTTTCAACATTTAATGAAGACACATAAAAACAAAACAGGATCTTTGCCATGCAATCAGCCGACGTGAAATGATCAGTCTGCATTTTAACAGGATGGAAGGAAAATACACTTGGGATCTGTTCACATGGGGAATTCTGTTCTAACATGTCTTGTTTTTCTTGGTGTTAATTGAGCAGACAAAACATAAACCGCTGCAGCACACTAATCTGCTATATTTTACCCATGTCAGTTTGGTCAGCAATATGTTACTATTTGGACACTAATATGTCAGTTTGGTCAGCAATATGTTACTATTTGGACACTAATATGTCAGTTTGGTCAGCAATGTGTTACTATTTGGACACTAATATGTCAGTTTGGTCAGCAATGTGTTACTATTTGGACACTAATATGTCAGTTTGGTCAGCAATGTGTTACTAATTGGACACTAATATGTCAGTTTGGTCAGCAATGTGTTACTATTTGGACACTAATATGTCAGTTTGGTCAGCAATGTGTTACTATTTGGACACTAATATGTCAGTTTGGTCAGCAATATGTTACTATTTGGACACTAATATGTCAGTTTGGTCAGCAATGTGTTACTATTTGGACACTAATATGTCAGTTTGGTCAGCAATGTGTTACTATTTGGACACTAATATGTCAGTTTGGTCAGCAATATGTTACTATTTGGACACTAATATGTCAGTTTGGTCAGCAATATGTTACTATTTGGCCAGTAATATGTCAGTTTGGCCAGTAATATGTCAGTTTGGACACTAATATGTCAGTTTGGTCAGTAATATGTCAGTTTGGTCAGTAATATGTCAGTTTGGCCAGTAATATGTCAGTTTGATCAGTAATGTGTCAGTTTGGCCAGTAACTTGTCAGTTTGGCCAGTAATATGTATGTGGTAAAAGGGTTTATTTCTCTGCTTAGCGGGTTTCTCATTCTCATTGGAATATCTGTCTGCCAGGCTATGACAATCCCAAACCATTACATTTATCAGGAGCTGACTTCTAAATGGTATGATATACTATAGATCTGGGGCAGGACAATGGAGTGGAAGACAATAGCATACTATGCTGCTCATTCTCCCACATAGAAGGAACTCTCTCAAACGTTGTGTTGCTTACCTAGTATCATGCAGCCTTGTGAGGACTAGGACTAGTTAGGACTAGGACTAGTTAGGACTAGGCAACATGTTGCTCATTACTTGTAACTACTAAATTACTAATTAGCAAGAAATGATCAAATGTTGAACCAATCAAATGTTGTTATTTGTCACTTATCAGCAGGTATTATATTATATTTATTAGTAACATTGTGGTTACCACACAGTAATCAGAATAGCGACTTGGTTTATTTTCCTTTCCAGTTCATTGTCTTTAGAGAAGCATCTGGTGGTAATATTGCACTGCATACATGGTGATTTAAATGATAGCAGTTGAATATGTTGTCTACAGTCGGTTTTAACAGATTCAGAGGCCACTGCAAAATGTGTAGAGAAATGAAGTGACTCCTCCAAGACCCCAGTTGGTTAATGAAGTCACAGTTTGTCATTTCCTATTATCTTTGGTTTTGACAATGCTACAGTCTCCTCTCCTCTCCTCCACTCATCTTCCCAAGAAGAGAAAGTCTTGGGGGATCCTCTTATCTCCGTTACTTGGTGTGATCTGTGAAAATTGCCTCTTTACAATACATTCTAATAGCAGCACCAATTTGTCAGAGATCCCTGGGGCTCCAGGAGGCTCCAACTAACTCCAGTCTGTCAGGTCTGTTGCTTTATTTCATTCTGTTCCATCCGTGTTAAAGCCCTCCACCAGTAAACCTGTCCTCTCTGTATCTGAGGTAATCAATGCACACATTTGTGTGTGTCGCTCTTCAGATAATGTTGACTCACTGATTGAGGAGCTGGCTATTATTTGCTCACCACAGCTGTGTACAGCTCCAGATCAGGTTCGTAGATGGCAGGTTGTACATTGTAAGCTTTAAACCAAATAGTTTAAAATTAATTTAATAACATACTTAAAGATTACTTAAAGCATAAGAAGTGTAGTTGATCGATATCAAGATAAACGCTGTGTTTTATGATAAATGTAAGTAATATATGGCATATTGTTGTGGAAGTGACCATAGACTCCTGCTATAATAAACTGAGCATGTGTGAAAATGAGAAGTCCTTTTAAAGATGTCAAATCACAGGTTGTTGATGGCTGGAGACATTTCTATACAGTGATAAACATACAGTAGAGCTATACTGTTCTGACTCTCTCTTTTTTAATAACCCGATTATATCTAACAACAATGTTAGGGCTCTGTCTCCATTGTGTTGTATCCTCATGTCCTCTGGTCCTGTCCTCTTCCCACCTCTGTCCCTCATGTGGTTCTGTAAGTATTCTTAGGTTGATTATTATGTTGCATGTTGTGAGGAGAGAACATCATTTAAGGAGAGGAAATGCTTTTTTTACCCACATGTAGCCATTTAATTGTGTGAAGGTTTATCAAATAGATATTTGGTATTTGGGCAGAACTTTATTTTATGATGCTTGTTTAATAATTGGATGATGCCCTAGCACCCTAAATAACGTATGATAGTCATTAAGTAATGTTCTTGTTACTGTTAATGATATAATTATAAAAAATGGTGTAGCTTGAATTACAGCAAGCTCCGCTTAATTTAAAATGTCATTATAAACTTCATGAAAGTTAAATAGGCAAGTAGAGGTGATGTTTTTTTGTGTGTGAAATTTGAAGATCATTTTTACAATGAGCACTGTCTGCTCCATAATGATTATGAAGCCATGGACCTAGATTTTAGCATGTAGCTTTAATACTGAAACCAACCTTGTCTGTCTGTGAGCAGCCTCAGATGCAGATGCAAACATGAAATTCCAACAGGTGCAACCGAGTAAGCAGTCATTAGATTGTAAAGTTGAAATGTCAACAACAACAAAAAGCTCCTCAGCAAATATTGTTTTCCTGTCTTGCCAACTGGAATCTATCCATCAACAATTCATTCATCCCTTAATGTCAATCATCTGCAATGAATACAAAATAACATTACACTGTCACCTAAATGATTGCGTGAGGTGAACTATGATTTTGGTTGCAGCATAGGATTTTGTTGTGCGCTCACATTGAATTTCTGAGTAAAAAGTAACCAACTGCTAGGGGAGGAAGGGGCCCAGTGGTGCCTCTCTCTGTGTAGTTAGCCAACAGTAAGACAGCTCCTAAGTGTTAGCTAGCCAGTGAGGTGAAACCGCAAGCCTCCACATGCCAATCAATCGGTCAGATTTAAGTCGACTTTGCCAAGTCTTTGGCTTGATGTGTGCAGCCTTTATTTCATGTGGTTTGAAAGCTCTACTTAAGGGAGAAAAACACAAATAAAGAAGTGGGGAAACAAAATATTGATGACCTGTCAATGGGCCCTCTTCTTCCACCCCTGTCTGTCTCTGTGTCAGTCTCTTCTTTCTTTCTTTCTTTCTTTCTTTCTTTCTTTCTTTCTTTCTTTCTTTCTTTCTTTCTTTCTTTCTTTCTTTCTTTCTTTCTTTCTTTCTCTCTCTATCTCCTATAGGAAGTGAGATTTGTTAAGCTACCCATCAAGCTGCAGAGAACTGATCTGGTGTTTTATGTCAAATTCACAGATGTTACAGAGGACTGAGTGACCATCTGAAATATATTCCAGTATCATGATAATCTATGAAATAGCCTATATCAGGCAAGGACACATACATTCTGTGTAAAGGAATATAACATGTTGTTAGCATGCTCTATAGTTTTCCACCTACTAACTTCACAGTTATGGTGGCATAGTAGAGAAAAGGTTACCCTAAAATGTTGTAGCAAATCATCTGTCAATTGCATTAACCAAATTTATTTAATGCACGCTGCATGCACGCATGCACACACGCACACACACACACACACACACACACACACACACACACACACACACACACACACACACACACACACACACACAGAGACATAGTAATATAGGAGTTGCTACAGTAACAATTGTTGTTAAATATTAAAATGTTACAGTAATGTTAAATTTTTATTGGTATATCTTTAATCTAATTGTTCCTTTGCTCCACACACGCACAAACTCATGCACGCGCCCACGTACACGCACACACACACACACACACAAATCTAGTTAGGGTCATCTGTATATGGGCGGGGAATGCTTAATGACGTCAATTGAATTGGTTAGGTGACGAGCCCTTACCCCGCCCCATGTGGGTCGAGGGAGGGAGGGGGACACAGGCTGAGCTGATCCCACGTGTGACGCTTGCATTCCCGGCTCAGTAAAATTCTCTTTAGCGTGCTTCGGTGTAGCGTTGTGCCGCCTGTCTTCGTTAGTTACTGGCTATAGTTGGGTTAGCTATGGAGGGAGACGGGAGCCAAGCCACATCTGGAGGAAGCCCTAATGATTCGCAACACGACCCGGGGTAAGACTGCGAACAGCACTGACACTTTTATCGTTATACATTGTATCAATATTGCCCGGCTTATCAAAGCACTGACATTGATGTTGCCTTCCGGATGTAGTCAACTACACCTTTGTTTGATTATATTAGCAAACGGCCTGCCCCTTTTTTCTATAGCAATAGCTCGCTGGGCTTGAAAACTAGAGCTCTCTTGCTGCTGCTCTGCCTACGTTTTGTTCGCTTTCTGTCGCTATATCAAGTAGTTAGCTAGAGCTAGCCAAGTAGTTAGCTACACGTCAAAATGGCCGATCTGACATCTGGACTCACTTCTGCTGTGTTTTCCCCTTACAGTAAAATGTTTATCGGTGGTCTCAGCTGGCAAACTTCACCAGGTAAGGAAATAATTTGCGGACTACAGTGTGGCATTGTCGGGTTGTGTTTTGTAGTAGCCGAGGCTGCCGGAGCTAGTTGCAACGTCTGATTCTGTGTGTGTGTGTGTGTGTGTGTACGTACCTACTTCAGTGCGCGCAAGGTTATTTTTATTTGATATCATTTGAAGTCCTCTATTCGACCCCTATGTGCATACTAGTAACTAGAGGCATTTAAAGCTCATACATATAGTCTTTTCTATATTTGACAGAAGAATGAAAACGACCAGTAACCTCCCGTTTGTGTTTCTTTTGCAGACAGCCTTAGAGACTATTTTACTAAATTCGGGGAAATCAGAGAATGTATGGTGATGAGAGATCCAACGACAAAACGCTCCAGGTAATTAGCTAATATATCCACCCTGTGTTTGCAATTGTATTAATTGTGGTTTTGCAGTGTCCTTATGATTACGCAAAATCAGTTAGCAAGCAAGCAGCCATTTATTTTTGTCGCACGTCGAGCTTTTACAAGCGATTGAATCAGAGCTTTGCAAAGGTAACGCAATTTGACATTGACCACCACTAAAGATATAATACTGGTGGATCTTTGAATATGCCTGAAAATATGGGAAATAATTAATGACACTTCATTCACATGATTCTTTGTGCAGCATTAAAAGGAAATTGCATTTATATTTAAGAAATAATTGAATATGATATTATGAAAGTTCAACTATTTTGATATCAAGTAGCCTATGGATACACCAACATAGCCAACTTTGGTAAATATTTGTTACAATGTAACATTTGGCTGCATTATATTTGTTAGGCTACAATGTAGCCTGCCATTTGGCTTTATTGTTTGTATCAATGTAACAGCTGTAGTTATACATACAACTGACTGATAGGCTGTTTGACCACTCTCCTGCACCACTGACTCAGTGTTCCTTGTTTATTTTCACAGGGGCTTTGGATTCGTTACTTACGTAGATGCTGCCAGTGTAGATAACGTCTTAGCTCAGCCACATCACGAATTAGACTCAAAAACGGTATGTCTCCTCTCTTCTGTCACTTTAAGTGTTTGTGCTTTTGTGACCCACCTGCCTGGCATGATTGACTATGTCGTATTGAGTTGTATTTTACGGAGTTGTGATATGTTATTTGAATTAGTCACACTCACAGCCACATGCAATAAGTAGCCTAGCTAATTATGTGTTCTGGGCATTGCCCACCACCTCCCCCCAGAAATGACAAGACCTTCTGCTAAACCTTTCTTTACCATTGAGGGCCATAGTACATAAAGTCATTTGAGCACTGATGGCAACTGCAAAGCTTTCTGTCCGCAACATCTGAGTGTTTTGAGATGGGGAGCAATTTAATTGTTAAATCTGCATATTATATAAAGTGATTGTCATTCTGTATTTGTTTTCTGTGAAAATTCATTCCCAGCTGTCTTTATAGATTTTAGTATGCTATATATGCATTGTTGTATGTTTTTGTTTTTCATGCACCGTAGTCAATCATCAGGCATTTTCTGTTTACAAAATGTAGTTCTAAATAAATGTGTTTTTTAAAAAGCACCCCACCTTGAGTTAGCTTTAATTTTTCATCCTCCCAAGTCTGTTGTCTGCATATTATCCACTTCCTCTGTCTGCATATTATCCACTTTCTCTGTCTGCATATTATCCACTTCCCCTCTGTCTGCATATTATCCACTTCCCCTCTGTCTGCATATTATCCACTTCCCCTCTGTCTGCATATTATCCACTTCCCCTCTGTCTGCATATTATCCACTTCCCCTCTGTCTGCATATTATCCACTTCCCCTCTGTCTGCATATTATCCACTTCCCCTCTGTCTGCATATTATCCACTTCCCCTCTGTCTGCATATTATCCACTTCCCCTCTGTCTGCATATTATCCACTTCCCCTCTGTCTGCATATTATCCACTTCCTCTCTGTCTGCATATTATCCACTTCCTCTCTGTCTGCATATTATCCACTTCCTCTCTGTCTGCATATTATCCACTTCCTCTCTGTCTGCATATTATCCACTTTCCTCTGTCTGCATATTATCCACTTCCTCTCTGTCTGCATATTATCCACTTCCTCTCTGTCTGCATATTATCCACTTCCTCTCTGTCTGCATATTATCCACTTCCTCTCTGTCTGCATATTATCCACTTCCTCTCTGTCTGCATATTATCCACTTCCTCTCTCACTGCAAGTCTGCTAAAGTGCACACATTCCCACAACCTGACCCATTTGAAATAACAAACCCAAGACTAACTGTTATCCCCAGAGAAAGGCATAAAATATTGTTACATTTATTGTTGCAGTATATTGATTTTCTGAATGTATGGCTGGATCAAAGGATGCTGGTGGAGGTGCTATAGGAGGACTGCCTCATTGTCATGGCTGGGATGGAATAAATATAACGGTATCAAACATATGGCAACTACATGTTCTACTCCGTTCCATTCAAACCATTACAATGAGCCCATGCTATAGCTCTTCCCACCAGCCTTCTCTGATATTGGATAGCTTAAAACTGACACTCGAATTAAGTTTCATGTTTCTCTGAAGGTGAGTTAGTCAGAGTAATGCATTGACTGCAAAAAAATGGTATTGTGATGATTCGCCCTGCATTTAGTGTTTCATTTTCCATATGGGTCAGTTTTCTTGTTCTTGCTGATTCTCGTGCTACTCTGTTGGTTAATTTGGATTGGAATGCCCATCTGGCATTCTTTATGTAGCATGCAAATACATGGTAGTTACATAGGCAGGTACATTGTAATGTGTGTGACCTGTTTGAAATGAGAATACACTGACATTTTTTTTTTTTTTTACATGCATTAACGGTACATTTGCAAACCAACTTAAATGTGTTTGCAAAATAACTTCTCCACTTTTCATATCACTTAACTCAATTTGTGAGTTCATAAAATCTATGAAATTGTGCATGACACTAACCTTACAGTAGTTTTAGGTTAAGTAATACTGTGTAGCTACACTGTAACTGCCTATGTAACTACCATGTAAAGATGTATGGTAATGTGGGACCAAAAATACTGATTCATTGTAAAGTCACACCGTACTCATGTTCTGTATGTGGTTGTTGTAGTGTACGCCCTAACTTAGCTGTGTGAGTGAGTGCTCAAAGGGCTTGTTCTTTAGGAGCGGTGGAGTCTGTATTGTCCTCAAGGACTCACACCAACTGCTCTGACATTGCCAGAAGCTTTAGGTTTATGAAACAGATAGCTGAAGATGGAAAAGGAAATGCCTGTAACTTTCCACATGTCACTTCTGGAAAACTACACTGATATTATTTTAAATGCGCACTTCTATGTATTTTGTAGCCTAATGAATTGTTTATAATACAGGGATTTTTATGATTGCAGATTTGAATGTAATGTTGAGATGAATTAGTACACCTCTAGTTTCAGCCCAGCAAAGGAAGTAGACACACACACACACACACACACACACACACACACACACACACCCTAACTCTCACACACACACACTCCCTAACTCTCAATGTGTACCTTAAAGTGTGCTTTGATGCAATCTCTCCCCTCTTCTTTCTGGACCTGCGTCTACATAGGCTTATTTGAAAACGGCTAATGACATTATCTATGCATTAAGGGACCAAGAGTAGAGTCTTTTGAGGATCTACTGCTTGTTTGGTATAATGTAATAGAGGCAACATTGAGCTGCCAACTCACCTCTGTGCCTTGGGAGGTGTTCTACATTAAAGTGCTGAAATGCAGTGTGAAATGGAGGAGAGTCACATCTCACCTTAAAGGTCCAATGCAGCTGTTTTTATCTCAATATCAAATCAATTCTGAGTAAAAATTAAGTACCTTACTGTGATTATTTCAAATAAAAATGTGTCAAAAATAAACAAAAATAGCTTCTTAGCAGATAGCAATTTTAATTAATAATTTTGCTAGGTTGTCTAGGAGTGGTCTGATTGGGAGGGGGAAACTGAAAATGTGCTGTTATTGACAGAGGTTTGGAACGCTTATTGGTCTATTAAGTAATTTACTGCCTGGTGATGCCAAAACTCCTGACCAAAACAGGCAGAAATTTCAGGCGGTCTTTTCAAACAGCTCTTACACTAAAAGGGCATCAGCATGATCATTTTCCCAGAATTATTCCTACCTCAGTGTGGAAGCGAAAATAAAACACACTGCCGGGTGAGGCTGGGCTGGAAAATTCAAGTCCGTGCAACAAAGACAGTTTGGTTTGTCTGCATGGGGAATTCAATGCTACTGTGTGTTTTGTCCTTTCATCAGGATACAATCAGTATATATTCCTTTAACATTCAGTCTACATGAATCCCTATTAGAATAGCATATCCTTGCAAAATGCCCTTAAACCCTAATTAATTGTACAACGTTAACTTGTTACTAGTTTTAGTAAAGAGTTACTTCACAGGTACACGAGCAGTTAGCATTATTTCAATTGGAGATGCCTTTTTTTTACATTGTGGCACATGTATTTCCCTCGATTGGATACGCCAAGGCTGCGGCACGTACTGCATGTACATACTGCATGTACTTGACATGCATCATGCTTTATGTAAGCCTTTACAACATGGAAATAAAGACTTGGGGTTGAATAATGCTCAGTGTCTGTCGACGATAGGATTTCTGCTGATGTCATTTGTGAAAACAATCTCTTGTAGACTAAACACTTTTCTGGCTAAAACATTCCACACTCTGCTAATGCATTCAGACAGCTGAATTCAGACAGTCACTTTTTAACAGCGTCTATTTTTGTCCGTCACACACTGACAGCTCTCTCTGTTACATTTCCCTCTGTTCTTACTTTTTTTAAAAGCAATTGACAAGCTCTCAACCTACTTTATGCACAATATTCCACTAATGGTCTTTTCCCCCTTTAGCTATGTGGCCTTAAAGATGAAAATGTGAAAGGAGAAATCCTTTGTTCACAGGAAGAGTGAATGTTGGTGTTGTATTCAACCTTACTGTGACAAATGGAAAATGTGTCTTGAATGTCCTGGCTGTTTTAATGCACTGACTGTCCCGTTTACCGGGATGTGTTCTTGTGCATGATTTCACCTTTAGAAGTGTGTGTCAGAGGGGAACATTAATGTGCAAATCAGCTGAGAAAGATTAATTTGCCTAAGTTGTTCTTGAGGAAGTCCTGTGGTTGTGGTTAGTTCTAACACCTGACTTGATATCACACACATTTTAGTTTTAGCAAAAAATATTGTTTTTGACAAGGCACGAATCTGCAGTTCCGCACACAGAGCAAATCCTGTAATAAATAGTGAAAACATGAATTACTGTTGTGCAGTAAACTGCTGCAACAGTTAATAATACAATACCTTTTGTTTTCAGGTCTCATTGTATTCAATCCCAAATGTGCAAATGTGCCAATTCACATTGGCTGCCATAATAACCCGTTGGATGGAATCAGGAAATAATTATATCTAGCTGTTCTCCATAAAAGCATGCAGCCAAGCAGCCTTGTATGACCCATGTATTTGAAATCCATAATATAAGCTAAAAGAGTAGATGACTCAGGACAGCGTTATGTGTTTTGAAATTAAAATGATGTTTTCCAGGAGGGAAACATTTAGTGGCTTTGAATAGCATTAATTAAAACCCTCTCATTCAATACATATTGAATGGACTTTTGATTTAGACTTAATTACTGCACAATTATGGCATTAAGTGGTCTATGTGCCATCAATAAAAATGTATAATTCTATGGTGCTTTTTTGCTGCTACATTTTTCACATCGTGTTTAAATAGCAACCTGGGCATTAATGCTAGTTATTCATTTTTCTCGGTCAATATACGTTAACTAAACCATGTGTGAAGGGCTATTGAGTTATTAATCAGCTATGCTTCTATGGAGTAATGCAAGATTGTGTGAATTGACGGACCTGGACTTTTTGATGAGGCAAAGGGAAATTAAAATGGTGCTTTTGATTTAAATCAGCCAGCTTTAATATGACTTGATTAATCTGTGTGAAATCCCACACTGATAATAGTTTACTAGTGTAGGGTGCTTGAGCCCTATGGTTCCCCAGTACAGCTGGTTCTCTTCTCTCCCTGGTAGTTCATTGGTTGATTCATGTCATTGATTGACTAAAGAAGTCCCAGGTCTGAATCAGTCCTTGATCAGAGGGAATGGATGGAAACCAGCAGCCCTGAAGGGGACTTGCGGACCTCGAGGCCTGATTTGAATAGCCCTTGTGTAGTGTCTCTGTCCTGTCAGTTTTGAGGGTAATCCTAATATTGTGTCGTGCATGCCGTTATGTGTGATCCATGAGGAATGCTTTAAATCCACACATCCAAGTCCCCTTTTATTAGTTGTTTAAGTGATTGACAACTTTGATTATTGATATCTAATCCTCTCTCTTCTTTATATTTACCAGATCGATCCTAAAGTTGCCTTCCCTAGACGTGCTCAACCCAAGGTAAGACAACATGCACATTTTGTTTTTAACCTCTTGTGGAGAGGTCTTTTCGTTTTTGGTTTGTTGGTTGGTTTCTATAACACTGGGTGAATTGCTGACCTGCAGTGAAGAGAGTACTCTGTGGAGGTTTTGTGAGGGTCTGGTCATGAAACAGCTGCCAGAGCTGCCGGTTTTAGTTTTGGTATATAAGTGTCACTGTGAGGCCGGCTGGTCTGGAGCTTGCTACAGGTAGATGACTGGCTGTCTGATTTATCCCATAGCTGCACCACCACCGTACTTGTTTACATCAGCATGTTGTCTAGAAACCGTAGTGAGGTAGAATTTCCCTGGGTGACTGCTCTAAAGACTTCGCTGCATTTGATCGAATGAGAGAGTATCACATTGTAGTTGTTCACACAATGTTTTTTCCCTGAAGACGCTGAGATTGATTGGGGAATTTGATTTTTTTGGAGACATAAAAAGAGCCATTGTTACTCTGTTACCAAGATCAGGTTTCAAACTGAGAATTGACGGAGGTAAAGCTTTCCAAGCCGAGGCACATGTTCTCTTAAGGCTGGGTATGACTACAGTATGAAATTGAGAAACATCTAGGGGATGTGCTTGTTTCTTGATACAGTCTCTCTTCTCCCCTTGTTTCCAGCGGCAGGTAGCTTGGCAGTTAAAGCATTGGGCTAGGTTACTTGTTTGAAAACCTGAGCCGAAGGTGAAAAATCTGTCTGTGCCCTTGAGCAAGGCACTTAACCTTAATTTGCTCCAGGGGTGGCATACTACTATGGCTGACCCTAGAAAACCACACATTTCACTGTACCTATCCTGTGTATGTGACAATACAACATGTTTATTTTTTTAAATGCACCTCTTCATGTCAAGTCTAATGGTGTCCAGTAATAATGATGATACTGACAGGAGTCCAGTCTGACTGTACAGTACTTAGTTCAAGTGCAGACTGTTTTGATATTCCAGCGTATGCTACTCTCTGACAGATTTGTATGGTGCTTTGATATGTTCTGCTCTGTGTGCAAAAAAGAACCCTTGATAAAAATTATGCAATCATTTTTTAATAAACATGAATTTGATTCAAGGACATTTTTAACAATAAAGAAAGAGGCATGCACTGTGCAGGCCTATGTAGGTGTTTGTTTCTAAAGACCAATAACACTGTAAATGAACTTGAAGGTGAAATCACACCTTGAGTTGTCTTTTGACCCTTGAGAGCAGGCTCATTAGCAGAGAAACAGGCTGTATTTGTTTTAAACCTGAGTGGAGAGAGAATGTGGCTGTCAAAGAACATAGAGCTATAGGATTGAAGGGCAGTTAAAGCAGCATTGCAGGGGGTTTTGGTGCATGTAAAATGTTGTACAATAATGTTCAAGCCCTCAGGTTATCGTCGTCGTTCAGAGCAAAATGAGTTGTGTTTTCTGTTGGTCAGTAACACTGGCTCAGGGTTTTTAATGCCCGTGTTGGATTTCCCAGTCAGCGCTTACCTCAGATCATGCTGTCGGCTGCATGCTCATTCTGTCCCAGATTTGAGTATGTACAGTGTGTGTGGGACAGCGCAAGAAACATCCACCTCAGGCCTTTAAGGCTGGGTAGGGATGGACTGCCTCTGGCTGGCCGGCAGGCTAACTCTGCAATACGGGAATAGCTTCAAGGGTGGCAGGTGTCCACAGCACACTTGTCCAGCTAATTGAAATGAAGAACTTTCCCTGAGTGGACAATCACTGGAGGAGAAATTACGCACTCACTCCCTTGACCGCACACATGCCAGTCCAGTCACTCTGGTCCAAGGCAGCACAGGCAGGCTGGCTCAGGGCCTGGGGCTCCGAGATGAACAGGCATTAAATTAGGCTGCAGTTCTCAGCAGAAGTCAGAACACAACACAGCCGCTAGGTGTTTTCTGTTAAGCGAACCACCCAATAATAAGCTTTATGCAAATATACAACTGCCATCGCATACAATCATGTGAAATTATGGCATTTTTTTTTTTATTTGTGACTTACTTTCCCCATATTTTGGAGTGTGTTGAATATAACTGAAAGAAGCAGGCATATGTTGTGTACTGTGGCTAGCTAGGGTGTCAGGTTTAACTACATGGAAAAGTAAAGCTGAGTTTGGGGGATTATTACCAAACATGAGGTGTAACTCAACTTATTTGAGAAGTATTTTTATTACATTGCGTAACATTTTGTTAGTAGTTGTCATTATGTAAAGCAATGAATTTGTATCTGCTCTCGGCGGACTTCAGCTGCATATTTTCCAACATCATCTTCAAATCAGAAAACGTTGAAGAATTGCATTGTGGGCCCTAAAAGTACGGAAAAGGCATGTATACTTCGTATTTTGTTGAATTTATACGACATCTGGGAACTTTTGGCATACTAACTATATCCATATTGTAATGAAACAGCAGGGAGCAGGTTTCGAACCCTCGACCTTCTAGCCCGAAGTCCAGCGCGCTATCGACTGTGCCGCAAAAGCATACTCAAACGCGATATCCGCGCGTATAAACCCACTACTCCCTCCTTTCAAAGAGCGCTTCCTCGCGCTGGCTTGCAACTCTACGTCTTATAGGAACGCGCTAATCGGCCAAGCACACGCACTGTCGTGGATGCAATGTCCGATTCACTTCTGACTAGTGATGCCAATTTTTCAGACTACCCTTGCAACTTTTTTTTTCAAATAGCACCTAGCAACACATTTAGCTACTTTTAAAAATGTATTTGGAACTTTTAGCAACTTTTGAAAGGTGACTCAAACGCTAAAATGCACGCATTTTCCCTCTAAAGGACACAAAAACGATTTCTCTGTCGCACACTCAGTCACAACACACATGCCTGGCTGCAAAAGTGCATTGTGAGTGACGTCAGGAGCAGGCGCTCAGTTCGTGCACAGGCAGCAGCAGGCCAGCAGCAATTTCAGCAAATTGCAAATCGTTGTTGGCTGACTGCAGCAGCAGTAGTACGGCTTCGAAAAGCCAAACCCAATGAATATAGTTGGTCATGAAAGTTTGATCTTGATTTGCCAAGCTGGCCAGTCAATTTGAGTAACGTTACTGTGTATTCCATGTAATAACGCAGTTTTACGTTATCATGCAATGACATCACAACGTCATTTAGCAACAAATCAACCTGCCTCTAGTAACTTACCTTGAAAATTAGTTGGCAACACTGCCTCTGACACCTAAGGTAATGAAACAGCAGGGAGCAGGTTGAACCCTCAACCTTCTAACCCGAAGTCCAGCGCGCTACCGACTGTGCCGTGCTTATAAACCCTGGGTTGTTACAATACTATGACCAATAAGCATACTATATACTCAATTCATGTCACAAATAGTATGATGAGTGCGGTTAGTATGAGTATTCAAACACAGCTAAACACTCGCATCTTTCATAGTGAGCTATTGAGGGACAGAGAGAGAGAGGGGCACAGTATAAGCAGGTTGGTCACCAGGCGGACAGAGTCAGATCCGTGAACTAGGCCTATCTATCGGCAATCAAAAGCACTATCTCTCAATGGAATGCTGTATCTTGCAATTTCTTGGCTTGCAATGTCTCGCAACTTCAGTAAAGCAGGGCCTATCGTCAGTCAAAAGGCTAGGATATTCCACACGCAACAGACTGAACAAACACTCGCATCATTAGCAAAGAGAAGGAGCAGGGGTGTAATCATTAGTCCAAACAGTTACAAAACATTTTGCAACTAAAACTAGTTTCTATTGGACAAATATAGGTAGGTCCCGCCCCCTTTCGTTTCGCTTGCTTCCATTTAAGAAACGTTTTAAAACTGAATAGGCTTAATAAATACGCCCCCATGCGAGCCAGCATGAGGGGGAGAGAGTATGGGGCAGGCGGAAAGAACCGTGGTGCGCATAGATAACGTTATATGTATGACCTTATTATTCGTATCTTTGAGCTATTTGCTTAGGTAGCTATAACCTAATGTTAGCTAGCTAACATTGAACCTGTTTGGTTAGCTACCTGCAGATTCATGCAGGGTAGTAACATCATGAGTTGTGATTATGGTTCATTGTTTATCTGGCAAGCTAGCTAACGTTAAGTGTATGACCTAGCTAACATTGAACCTGGTTGGTTAGCTACCTGCAGATTCATCAAGACAGAGGGTGGCTACTTTCAAGAACCTCAAATATATTGTAATGAAACAGCAGGGAGTAGGGGTCTTGAACCCTCGACCTTCTAGCCCGAAGTCCAGCGCGCTATCGACTGTGCCACAAAAGCATACTCCAGCGGCAGGGTTGATATCCGCGCTTATAAACCCAGGGCCGATACACTATTTTGAGTTGATTAACACTTTTTTTTGGTTACTCCATGATTCCATATGTGTTATTTCATAGTTTTGATGTCTTCTATTATCCTTCAATGTAGAAAATAATACAAATAAAGAAAAACCCTGAATGAGAAGGTAAGTCCAAACTTTTGACAGGTACTGCATATATTAGTGTTATATTTTACATTAGTATTTTGAGTAGATTGTTGCCAAAAAAAGTACAACTAAATAAATTTTAATCCCACTTTGTAACAAAATGTCAAGGAGTGTGAGTACTTTCTGCAGACACTGTATGCCATTGTTTGAACTCTTGAAGTGTGTCATGATTCATGATTGTACCTGTTCTTGTTCTCTCCCCGGTCATCTAAGAAAATGTTCTCTCTACCACTTTCAGAGCCTGACATCCATCGGTTTTGAGAACCTGTAGATGTCTCTATAATCTCTGTTCATATTTTGTAGGTTGAAAATAATAATAATCAGATGCTGGGCCTGTGACCAAACCACCAGAGAGAATATCCTCCACAAAATGTTCAACACCACAATTTGGCCAATAAATGGCTGTTATTTTTGTAAAGAAAGTAAACTATGAATGGTTTTCCAACTCCAACGCTCGGTGGGCTCGTGAGAGACCATTCTCTAGGAGAGGGAGAGAGGGGAAGAAATAAAAATGTTGAGCACACACTGCACAGCATAATGGGCTCCTTGAGTTCCCCCCACTAACACGCACCCTCCCTGAGTGCAGAGGCTTTGGCATTTACTGCCATGAGAACTGTCAAAACAATACCTCAGTGGGTGCTGTTCTCTCTGCACAGCTTCCCACATCCAACCCAGGCCTCTACAACAACCCCCTGTGTGACTACTGGAAGTGTGTGTGTGTGTGTGTGTGTGGTGTTGGGTGAAGTAAGGGTAGGGGGTTGGTGGTAGGTAGGAATTGAGTCCACAGTTGTACTTTTACATGTCATTTTCCCCTTTCTTCTGGTGCCCTGGTGTGAGAGCGGTGTGTACTGAGAAGTAGCTGAGCCGTTAACTCTGGCCGTGAGGGGGTTGGTGGAGGGTGAGTGTGATGCAGAGTGTGAGAACTCCTGGCCAAGTTTTTAATGAAGTCCAAAGGTGAGGATGTGTGAAGTGCTGAACTCTCCGTCTCTCCCTCCTCACAGTGGACGCTTGGCCCTCACCAGGAGAGGGGCACCGGTCCAAGAGCCTAGTTCTCAATCTCCTGTGTGGCCCAGCACTCCGACACCAATTAAGAACCCAGCAAACCACTGCTTAGTCCCATTCAATCTGCTCTCCCTTCCTTTCTCTGTGTGTGCCTCTCTCCCCCTCCTGCTGCAGTTCTAGCAGTCCATGTTTTTTCTGTTGACGACCTGGCAAAGTAGTTCCTCTCCTTTTTCCCCCTCAGTTCTCTGATATTTGCAGCAGGTGCTCCACTTTTCTGCTGTTGGAGTAATTGAATTGGACAAGAAGGCTTTGGTTAAACCTGACACCACTCTGATTCTTTGAGGGTCTTGGCGTATACGTTGCATAGACCTATAGATGTTTGATGCTCTGAAATGAAAGGTAGGATAATACAAAGAAATGAGCCTGCATTCTACCTTTGACATCACAACAAGGAGTTGTTTTGGACTAAGAAAACTGCTATCTACAATGTACAAGCAACACCAACTGTAGTAGGGACTTATTTCTTAGTTTTGATGTGGTGTCATTATCAGCGGTCAGTAATTCTGACTAGGCCCTGTACTATATGGGCAATTCCAGACAAAGTGAAGCTGAGACTCCGATTTTTCACCCTAAAATATATTTCAAACAAAAATCTTTTGATTTAAAAGTTTAACAAACCATACCTCTATGCACAAGGACTACTTTTAATAATTTACACAGAACATTTTATGAAAACACATTTACTTAAAGAACAGTGCAGATGAAAAGTTTGGTAACCGAATGACGGTACAAAACAGAAACACAAAAAGCACACACTTTGTCTCCACTGTTCTTCAAATAGATGTGTTTTTGGAAAATGTTCTGTGGAAATTGTTAAAAGTGGTCATTTTAAAGGAAGAAGGGAAAAAATATAATATAAAAGCAACATGCAACAATTTAAAAGAAAAATATAAACGCAACATGCAACAATTTAAAAGATTTTACCGAATTACAGTTCATATAAGGAAATCAGTCAAATTAAATAAATTCATTAGGTCTTCATATAAGGATTTCACATCTGGGAATACAGATATGCATCTGTGGGTCACAAAACTTGAGACATCTGTGACCACCATATGCCTCATGCAGCGCAACACATCTCCTTCAGATAGAGTTGATCGGGCTGTTGATTGTGGCCTGTGAAATGTTGTCCCACTCCTCTTCAATGGCTGTGCAAAGTTGCAGGATATTGGCTGGAACACGCTGTCGTACATGTCGATCCAGAGCATCCCACACATGCTCAATGGGTGACATGCCTGAATATGCAGGCCAAGGAAGAACTGGGACATTTTCAGCTTCCAGGAATTGTGTACAGATCCTTGCGACATGGGGTTGCGCATTATCATGCAGAAACATGAGGTGATGGATGAATGGCACAAGAAGGGGCCTCAAAATCTCAAGGTATCTCTGTGCATTCAAATGGCCATCGATAAAATACAGTTGTTTGTCTGTAGCTTATGCCTGCCCATACCATAACCCAACCGCCACCATATACGCTATCGGCCCAGTACAGTTGAAACCTGGACTCATCTGTGAAGAGCACACGTCCCCTTGCATGCCAGTGGCCATTGAAGGTGAGTATTTGCCCACTGAAGTCAGTTACAATGCCGAACTGCAGCTAGCTCAAGACTCTGTTGAGTATGATGAGCACACAAATGAGCTTCCCTGAGATGGTATTTGACTGTTTGTGCAGAAATTCTTTGTTTGTTCGAACTCAGTTTCATCAGCTGTCCGGTTGGCTGGTGTCAGACGATCCTGCAGGTGAAGAAGCCGGATGTGGAGGTCCTGTGCTGGCGTGGTTACACACGGTCTGCGGTTGTGAGGCCGGATGGACGAACTGCCAAATTCTCTAAAACAACATTGGAGGCGGCTTATGGTAGATAAATTAAAATGTAATTCTCTGGCAACATCTCTGGTGGACATTCCTGCAGTCAGCATGCCCATTGCACGCTCCCTCAACACTGGAGGCATTGTGCTGTGTGAGAGAACTTCACATTTTAGAGTGGCTTTTTATTGTCCTCAGCACAAGGTGCACCTGTGTAATGATCATGCTGTTTAATCATCTTCTTGATATGCCACACCTGTCAGGTATATGGATTATCTTGGCAAAGGATTAATGCTCACTAACAGGGATGTAAACACATTTGTTTACAAAACTTGAGAAAAATATGTTTTTTGTCCGTGTGGAATATGTCTGGGATATTTTATTTCAGCTCCTGAAACATGGGACCAACACTTTACGTGGGGCATTTATATTTTTGTTCAGCATAGTTTCACTTTGCAATCATTGGTTTTTGTTTGACGTACATTTTAAAGTGAAAACCTGAGTCTTAGCATCACTCTTTTACTGTGTAATTGCCCATATGTTTTTCTGAAACTAAATAGTCTTGGACTGAACGTCTAGGTTGAACCACTGTGTCTCTCACTCCGGGTCTGAAATGACACGACTGGCCACAGTTGGTCAAGCCCTGCCTCCCTCTGCTCTCAGCTCACTGCCTAGGCATGCGTCACAGAGGCCTGCTGAATGTATCCCTACCCTGCTGTTGCTGCCCTGGCGGCTGGAGGGGGTTTGTTGGGGAGTCAGTCAGTGTGTTCGTGTGGAACAGAACAGGCAGGCAGCAGGACAGGAGAGGGTCAGGACCCGGGAGTGGAGGCTGCTGGGGTTGGCCTTCCCCAAACTGATCCTGAGTGACGTTAATGAGGAGCACGCCAGAAGAGAGAGAACCATGCCGGGTCAAACAAAAGTCGCTGGTTCTCAACAGTCAACATGGCTGCTTCCATAGCCCTGCAGTCTACCTCTACTAGACATTCTCTAGTCTCTAGATGAAGGAGGCAGGAAGGACTCCTTCCCTTTCACTCTACCCCTGTCCTTCCTCCTTCACCTATTCATCTTCAAACAGAACAATGTAAACATGTATCTCATGACAAGCCTTTCTCTGATTGTCCTCTTGTTGAGCTGCACATGAGGCTGTAAAAGCATGGAGTTGATTGAAAAGGACAGAAGACATTGTTTTGACAGGTATTTTTTTCCCTCTGTCTATTTAGTATGCACTGATAGTATTGTACCAGTCACCATTGATTTGCTTCCTTTAATCCATTGTTCTAACTGCACTCCTCCCACCCCTCCTTTTACACATTCCTCCCACCCATGCACAACCCCATCTGAATAGCATCACTTTCTGTGTTTCCGCACAATACACAATATATACAAAAGTATGTGGACACCCTTCAAATTAGTGGATTTGGCTATTTCATCCACACCTGTTGCTGACAGGTGTATAAAAGTTACAAACTGCCCCTGGAAGCAACGTCAGCACGAGCTGTTTGTCTGGAGCTTCACGAGATGGGTTTCCATGGCAGAGCAGCTGCACACTAGCCTATGATCACCATCCTCAATGGCAATCATCGTCTGGAGCTGTGTAAAGCTCACCGCCATTTGACTCTGGAGCAGTGGAAATGCGTTCTCTGGAGTGATGAATCTCGCTTCACCTTCTGGCAGTCTGACAGAGCAATCTGAGATTGGCGGATGCCAGGAGAAAGCTACCTGCCCAAATGCATAGTGCCAAACCTTTAAAGTTTGATGGAGGAGAAATAATGATCTGTTTTTCATGGTTCGGCCCCTTAGTTCCAGTTAAGGGACATCTTTGTTACAGCATACAATGACATTTTAGACAATTCTGTGATTCCAACTTTGAGGCAACAGTTTTATCGAAGGCCCTTTCTTGTTTCAGCATGGCAATGCCCCTGTGCACAAAGTGAGGTCCATGCAGAAATGTTTTGTCAAGATTCGAATGGAAGATCTTGACTGGCCTGCACAGAGCCCTGACCTCAACCCCATGGAACACCTTTGTGATGAATTGGAACGCCGACTGCGAGCCAGGCCTAATCGCCCAACATCAGTGCCTGACCTCACTAATGCTCTTGTGGCTAAATGAACGTAAGTCCCTGCAGCAATGTTCCAACATCTAGTGGAAAGCCTTCCCAGAAGAGTGGAGGATGTTATAGCAGTAATGATGGGACCAACTCCATATTAATGCCCGTGATTTTGGAGTGAGATGTTCGACGAGCAGGTGTCCACATACTTTTGGTCAAATAGTGTATATGGATGGAAAATTGGTGCAATTCTTTACTCCGAACTTGACTTCTCACGGTGCAGTGCTGTCAGACATTTTTCAAACCCCCTGTGGACTGAGACAGGTTATTAAACAGTGACAAACTGGGTTTGGAGCAACCTCTCCTTTACCACGGTGATGTCTGCCAGAGAGAGAGAGAGAAAGAGCGATGCTGTTGTCGGAGCGGGGAGAGAATGATACTGTGTGGGAGCTAGGAGACGGCATGCCAGTCCACTCCCTTCTCTTTGATACTGGTGCTATTTCGTCATAAGGCTATATAGCGCTGTGTGTGTAAGACAGGTGAGCGGACCAGACTTTTAGTGGCATCTTCTACTAGGAATTTTTAAGAGTCAATGAACAGCGATCCACTTTTTAAGGGGGTTTTGGGAATTAGAATGTGTATACATTTATTTATACAAGCTTATAAAAAAGTGTGTTGCCATTCAATTTTTGTATGACACTGGAGCAAGGCAACCTTGAACTGCTTCTGAATTTTAAATATCCATTGTAATTTGGGACATGGAATTAAAGTCTGCCTGTAGCCAGCTATTATGACTGTGAGCTTAGACATTGCTTATGGCGGTTCATGCTAGCAATCGGACACTAGCCAGTCAGTTGTCAGTAACAAGGGAGTCAGACTCCTTTAATGCCACTGTGCCCGGTTCCTGTCCGTCTGTCTCTGTCTGAGGCACTGGATATTTTGCGGAAGGCATGACTAATCAATCCTGTTTGTGTATGCCACAGAGAGTGAGAGGGAGAGCAGCCCAAATAACAAGGGCTGGCTGACCTGCCGCGTCGGCGTCCTTGCCTGCCGATTGTCCTTCAGCCGGCTGCTGAGCTGTGCTGTGTTGGAGCCTCACCAACACCACAACACTTATCTGACTGGGTGACTGGAGGCTGCTCTGCTCTGCTCCTCTTTTCTCTGCTGCTCATTCACTGCAGCACAGAATATACCCTTTTTGTCTGGCAACCTAATCTCTCTGTCTCTCTCTGTCTCTCGGTCTCTCTGTCTCGGTCTCTCTGTCTCTCTGTGTCTTTCTCTCTCTCCCTGCCTCTCGTTTGCTCCAGCTTTTCCTACAGCATGATAAATCTGATGCTAAATTTAGAGGCCATTTTTATTGAGCAGTGAGGGATTACTGGCACAGAGAGAGCGGGCGAGAGAGAGAGCATGTGTGAGAGATGGGGAGAGAGGGAGGAGAAGGGAGAGAGAGCGAGAAGAGGGAGGGGGAGAGAGAGCGAGAAGAGCGAGGGGGAAAGAGGGAGACAGTTGGAGGGAGAGAGTGGCAGGCTTTCTATCTCCAATAGGCCTAACAGGAGGAGCTTACGTTCTGTTTTAAAGCACCCTCTGTGTTTATGTTGTACTGTCACATCAGTACACCTGTCTAATAGCTACATGGTATGGTCTCCCATTATCAATCATTCCTGTTACAAAGAATGGGTTTGGTTAAAGAAGACACATTTCTGTTGGACATTCATGTATACATTACACAATATCGTTATCTTCTAAGGCCTGTTTTCTGATATCTATCTTATTTTCTAATGTGTAGGCTGTAGTTTCTCAGAAGATGATGGTAGCCCTTCCATGGTGCTGACTCAGCACCACCCGTGGTAACGTGTTCCTGGTGCTCTGACACAGAGTGAGGGTGTTATAGATGCTGCTGGTCTTTAGGTCCTAGACATAGTGCTTTGCTTCAGGAGGAGGGCAGCGCAGCAAAGCACTGCTCTATAATCTCACCACACATAGAACAGGGTCCTGTTACCCACTCAAACACTTTGGCTTTCCTCTGGAAAATACACTGTTACCCACTCATTCACCTTGGCTTTCCTCTGGAAAATACACTGTTACCCACTCATTCACCATGGCTTTCCTCTGGAAAATACACTGTTACCCACTCATTCACCTTGGCTTTCCTCTGGAAAATACACTGTTACCCACTCATTCACCATGGCTTTCCTCTGGAAAATACACTGTTACCCACTCATTCACCTTGGCTTTCCTCTGGAAAATACACTGTTACCCACTCATTCACCTTGGCTTTCCTCTGGAAAATACACTGTTACCCACTCATTCACCATGGCTTTCCTCTGGAAAATACACTGTTACCCACTCATTCACCTTGGCTTTCCTCTGGAAAATACACTGTTACCCACTCATTCACCATGGCTTTCCTCTGGAAAATACACTGTTACCCACTCATTCACCTTGGCTTTCCTCTGGAAAATACACTGTTACCCACTCATTCACCTTGGCTTTCCTCTGGAAAATACACTGTTACCCACTCATTCGCCTTGGCCTTCCTCTGGAAAATACACTGTTACCCACTCATTCACCATGGCTTTCCTCTGGAAAATACACTGTTACCCACTCATTCGCCTTGGCCTTCCTCTGGAAAATACACTGTTACCCACTCATTCACCATGGCTTTCCTCTGGAAAATACACTGTTACCCACTCATTCACCTTGGCTTTCCTCTGGAAAATACACTGTTACCCACTCATTCACCTTGGCTTTCCTCTGGAAAATACACTGTTACCCACTCATTCACCTTGGCCTTCCTCTGGAAAATACACTGTTACCCACTCATTCACCTTGGCCTTCCTCTGGAAAATACACTGTTACCCACTCATTCACCTTGGCCTTCCTCTGGAAAATACACTGTTACCCACTCATTCGCCTTGGCCTTCCTCTGGAAAATACACTGTTACCCACTCATTCGCCTTGGCCTTCCTCTGGAAAATACATTGTTACCCACTCATTCGCCTTGGCCTTCCTCTGGAAAATACACTGTTACCCACTCATTCACCATGGCTTTCCTCTGGAAAATACACTGTTACCCACTCATTCACCTTGGCCTTCCTCTGGAAAATACACTGTTACCCACTCATTCACCTTGGCTTTCCTCTGGAAAATACACTGTTACCCACTCATTCACCTTGGCCTTCCTCTGGAAAATACACTGTTACCCACTCATTCACCATGGCTTTCCTCTGGAAAATACACTGTTACCCACTCAAACACTTTGGCCTTCCTCTGGAAAATACACTGTTACCCACTCATTCACCTTGGCTTTCCTCTGGAAAATACACTGTTACCCACTCATTCACCATGGCTTTCCTCTGGACAACACATACTGTTCAGTATAATTAGTTACCTGCTAAGAGGAATAGAGTAATAACTACCTACAAGATGCAACAGCGGTTAAGGTGCATTTTAAAACGGGCAGTGAGGATTTTAAGAAGGCAAAAAGCCATCGTCGGTCAAAGGACCTGATTGGCCTATTTTTGTTGATTGACAGCCTGAGATAGTGTTTTCTTCATCCTTGTCAACAGCAGACAGGCCCACCCTCTTCACAGAGGTGGCATTCTCACAGCTTGTTGATACCATCCCGCTCCACTTATAATCACCATTGTTTTAGTCAAATAGCTTTATTTGACTGTTGTGTGTTTCTTAGGGCTGTCACTGTTTTCTCCCTTCTTCCTTTAAAAGCTTGTGAGGCCTTGAGAGCCTGTTTGAGTTGATCCGACTAAACCACTATAATCAGCCTCACTGAGAGCAGGCAGAGAGTGGGAGGGAGGGACGGAGAGGGAGAAACAGAGAGGGAAAAAAGAGAGCACTTACACTGCAAACCACTCCTCTCCCCAATGCTTCTCTCCATCAAAGACAAAAAAAAGCTATTAAAGTCATAAGCCACACGAGGGGAAAATGACGGCAGGCACAATAGGCTTTACCCAGAGAGAAGAGCGCCCATAGGAGTAAATGTCAACTCCTGCGGTGAGCCCAGGTTATGTTCTGGGTTGCTATGGTACTGTCTCTCTGGAGCCAGGATACAGCCAGTTCTCCTCTAGTCTCCTCTTCTCTGTTCGGGGTGAAAAGTCTGTTTGCATTGGCTTTACAGTTGTGTACCACACGTATGTTGTCTATTGACTGTGTGGTCATGTAGGGCACTGTAACACTACTGTACAGTGTAGTGGCTGCAGTGTCCGTTATTGATTTGGACTTCAATATTGCACCATGGATCCCCTCTATACTCCATCAGTGACCTGACTACCTCCAGGCAGTCCCCACAGCTGTGACCTTTCTCGCCCTCTCAACCCTCCCCACTTCTCCCCCTTCTCTGTCCTAGGGCATTGGTACCCCAGCCTCTCTCAACATGGTATTGTGAAGCGATGGACTCTGGGAGAGAGATGTGCACTCTCTGGAGTGTATTGTTTCCACAGCTGCCACATCACGGGTCAGTTCCGTCATGTGCCTCACCACACTGACCTTGGGGACCAGTGGCAATTTATGTGCCCTCAAACAGGGACACGACCAGCATGGACACTCTCACTGCTCTGGACAAAAGTCCATTAACAACATTTACCATCACTGCAATGCTGTCTGATACTGTTCAACAAGCCAAGGCAAAGAGCTGTTGTTTGCTGTATGTGTAACTAAGCTACAGGGAATCACTGGGTGTATGATTTTAGTTATTTTTAAATACTTTAGCAGGAATTAAATTTGGGACACTTCTTTTGCAATAAAGAAAACAAGCAAACACCAAAGTATTACAGTTGCATAATATGATGAAGTAACAAGTGTAAATGGCTGGACAAAAGCTGAGTATAAACCTAGACTAGAGAACTTATTCTGCCGGTCAGAGATTACAGTCAGCCGTCTTTCCTGTTCTTTGTTTTGGATTCCGTTGTCCTCACACCTCACCTACTACATCCCCTCAATACCACACTTCCACAAATCGTTGTGCTCCTCTGTCTGGTGTGAATGCAGCACTCAATCTCACAGCTATGCTTTCTTCAGACATGCTTTACCTTTATACATGCATAGGGGAGTAGGTGGAGAAGACAGCACTATGCTCAGAGGACAAGGGAAGGGCGTAGGTGGAGGGAGGGAAGGGCGTAGGTGGAGGGAGGGAAGGGCGTAGGTGCAGGGAGGGAAGGGCGTAGGTGGAGGGAGGGAAGGGCGTAGGTGGAGGGAGGGAAGGGCGTAGGTAGAGGGAGAGAAGGGCGTAGGTGCAGGTAGAGAAGGGCGTAGGTGGAGGGAGGGAAGGGCGTATGTGCAGGGAGAGAAGGGCGTATGTGCAGGGAGGGAAGGGCGTAGGTTGAGGGAGAGAAGGGCGTAGGTGCAGGGAGAGAAGGGCGTAGGTGCAGGGAGAGAAGGGCGTAGGTGCAGGGGGAGAAGGGCGTAGGTGCAGGTAGAGAAGGGCGTAGGTGCAGGTAGAGAAGGGCGTAGGTGCAGGTAGAGAAGGGCGTAGGTGCAGGTAGAGAAGGGCGTAGGTGCAGGGAGAGAAGGGCGTAGGTGCAGGGAGAGAAGGGCGTAGGTGCAGGTAGAGAAGGGCGTAGGTGCAGGGAGAGAAGGGCGTAGGTGCAGGGAGAGAAGGGCGTAGGTGCAGGGAGAGAAGGGCGTAGGTGGAGAAGGGCGTAGGTGCAGGGGGAGAAGGGCGTAGGTGCAGGGAGAGAAGGGCGTAGGTGCAGGGAGAGAAGGGCGTAGGTGCAGGGAGAGAAGGGCGTAGGTGCAGGGAGAGAAGGGCGTAGGTGCAGGGAGAGAAGGGCGTAGGTGCAGGGAGAGAAGGGCGTAGGTGCAGGGAGAGAAGGGCGTAGGTGCAGGGGGAGAAGACAATTCAGTTATTTATTTGATCAGAGTACAGGCTAGGCAGCCATTGGTGAATGAATGGGGTTTTATTGTGATTCGATCTTCCAAACATGCCGCTCATCATATATCTGCTGCAGAGGGACAAGAGAAAGCGAGTTTTGATCCGTCATGGAAATAAAAGTGCAGAAAACCAATGGGCTCCCTATTTCTAAAGAAGATGGAGAACAAGCTATGAAGGAAAAATACTGTAGTTTTGGTGCAGGTACAACAACCTAGTGCAAAAGTAATATTTTTGATATTGTCAAAATGATACGATATATCGTCAACAATAATATCCCGATATGTAACTATCAATTTCTTAATCTCATCACTAGTAAAAATCCACCACAGATAAAAATGTTGCCACTTTACAGGTGGTTTGGCAACAGAGTGTGCAGCCCTTTATTCTTCTTCACAGATAATACATTCCCAACTATTTAATGCATGATTGTGTTTATCCACAGCCTTAAGAGGCATCTGTCCTTACGCCTGTTCTCTCACTAACATGGCAGAGAGGAATAACTCAGAGAGCGGAGGCAGTCAATGAGAGGTGATTTATAGATGTCTATAGTACAACACACTGGCTCTGCCTGCCGCTCACACAATTACACACTGGTTTAATATGGCCACGTCTATCAAAGCAGCCAGCTAATGGAATAGAAATGATACAAAGTCATTAACATTGAAAGAGCACAGCTTTTATAAATGATCTGTCTGTTCGCTCAGTCCAGACTGCAGTTCTGTATGGCTTGCGAAGTGTGAGGGAAGGGAAAATGAGAGTGGGTGAGGAGAAAGGCTAGTGCAGAGTGATAAACTGTGTAAAGATGGTGCTTGAAATGTCCATTCTCTCCATGCAGTTATTTAAGTGTGTTAGAAATGACAGGTTGAATGGTTGTGTGTTAAAGGATTGTGATTGATGACACAGGGTATTTGATTTATTTTTCAAATTCATCGTAGGTTGTACTAAGGTATTCATTCAGTGCATAACTTACAATGCGATTCAAGAATGATTTTACTTTCCTTATTGAGTAAAAGGGATTCATGATAGGTTGATGTAGGGACGTTTTCAAGACGTGTGTGTTTCTGTGTGTGTTGGTGGAGCTGATGTCTTTAAGGAGCAGTCCTGGTGGTGAGGAGGCAGATGAGACGGTGAAGAGTTCTTGGTGGCTCTGTAATGGGGACTACATCAGTGGTCTGAGGGCTCTCTCTTGTTCTCTAGTGACTGTAATAGGGACAACATCAGTGGTCTGAGGGCTGCCTCTTGTTCTCTAGTGGCTCTGTAATGGGGACTACATCAGCGGTCTGAGGGCTCTCTCTTGTTCTCTAGTGGCTCTGTAATGGGGACCACATCAGTGGTCTGAGGGCTCCCTCTTGTTCTCTAGTGGCTCTGTAATGGGGACTACATCAGTGGTCTGAGGGCTCCCTCTTGTTCTCTAGTGGCTCTGTAATGGGGACTACATCAGTGGTCTGAGGGCTCCCTCTTGTTCTCTAGTGGCTCTGTAATGGGGACTACATCAGTGGTCTGAGGGCTCCCTCTTGTTCTCTAGTGGCTCTGTAATGGGGACAACATCAGTGGTCTGAGGGCTCCCTCTTGTTCTCTAGTGGCTCTGTAATGGGGACTACATCAGTGGTCTGAGGGCTCTCTCTTGTTCTCTAGTGGCTCTGTAATGGGGACTACATCAGTGGTCTGAGGGCTCCTTCTTGTTCTCTAGTGACTGTAATAGGGACAACATCAGTGGTCTGAGGGCTCCCTCTTGTTCTCTAGTGGCTCTGTAATGGGGACTACATCAGTGGTCTGAGGGCTCCCTCTTGTTCTCTAGTGGCTCTGTAATGGGGACTACATCAGTGGTCTGAGGGCTCCCTCTTGTTCTCTAGTGGCTCTGTAATGGGGACTACATCAGTGGTCTGAGGGCTCCCTCTTGTTCTCTAGTGGCTCTGTAATGGGGACTACATCAGTGGTCTGAGGGCTCCCTATTGTTCTCTAGTGGCTCTGTAATGGGGACTACATCAGTGGTCTGAGGGCTCCCTCTTGTTCTCTAGTGGCTCTGTAATGGGGACTACATCAGTGGTCTGAGGGCTCCCTCTTGTTCTCTAGTGGCTCTGTAATGGGGACAACATCAGTGGTCTGAGGGCTCCCTCTTGTTCTCTAGTGGCTCTGTAATGGGGACTACATCAGTGGTCTGAGGGCTCTCTCTTGTTCTCTAGTGGCTCTGTAATGGGGACTACATCAGTGGTCTGAGGGCTCCTTCTTGTTCTCTAGTGACTGTAATAGGGACAACATCAGTGGTCTGAGGGCTCCCTCTTGTTCTCTAGTGGCTCTGTAATGGGGACTACATCAGTGGTCTGAGGGCTCCCTCTTGTTCTCTAGTGACTGTAATGGGGACTACATCAGTGGTCTGAGGGCTCCTTCTTGTTCTCTAGTGACTGTAATAGGGACAACATCAGTGGTCTGAGGGCTGCCTCTTGTTCTCTAGTGGCTCTGTAATGGGGACTACATCAGTGGTCTGAGGGCTCTCTCTTGTTCTCTAGTGACTCTGTAATGGGGACTACATCAGTGGTCTGAGGGCTCCTTCTTGTTCTCTAGTGGCTCTGTAATGGGGACAACAGTGGTCTGAGGGCTCCCTCTTGTTCTCTAGCGGCTCGGTAATGGGGACAACATCAGTGGTCTGAGGGCTCTCTCTTGTTCTCTAGTGGCTCTGTAATGGGGACAACATCAGTGGTCTGAGGGCTCTCTCTTGTTCTCTAGTGGCTTTGTAATGGGGACAACATCAGTGGTCTGAGGGCTCTCTCTTGTTCTCTAGTGGCTCTGTAATGGGGACCACATCAGTGGTCTGAGGGCTCCTTGTTCTCTAGTGGCTCTGTAATAGGGACAACATCAGTGGTCTGAGGGCTCTCTCTTGTTCTCTAGTGGCTCTGTAATGGGGACAACATCAGTGGTCTGAGGGCTCTCTCTTGTTCTCTAGTGGCTCTGTAATGGGGACAACATCAGTGGTCTGAGGGCTCCGTCTTGTTCTCTTGTGGCTCTGTAATAGGGACAACATCAGTGGTCTGAGGGCTCTCTTGTTCTCTAGTGGCTCTGTAATGGGGACAACATCAGTGGTCTGAGGGCTCCTTCTTGTTCTCTAGTGGCTCTGTAATAGGGACAACATCAGTGGTCTGAGGGCTCTCTCTAACTTTCTCTCTGATCAGAGCTGGGCTTTATCTTTATCTCCCACATCATCTGTAGCTTAAACATACATTGTCACTCTTACAGAGCTTTTAAACAAACATTAACTGGATCCTGGCAGGAGTGGGAAAGGAAACCCATCTCCGATACTAACAGGGTATGAAATAGAGGTCGACCGATTTTTCAATACTGATATCGATTATTGGAGGACCAAAAAAAGCCAATACCGATTAAACTGACACTTATTATTATTTTTTTTGTAATAATGACAATTACAACAATACTGAATGAACACTTATTTGAACTTAATATAATACTTCAATAAAAGCTATTTAGCCTCAAATAAATAATGAAACATGACACGCTAGATAAACTAGTAATGTCATCAACCATGTGTAGTTAACTAGTGATTATGATTGATTGATTGTTTTTTATAAGTTTAACCTTTCTGATCTCCCCATCCCGGATCCGGGATCGTGAATACAGACTCAAGCTCATTACCATAACGCAACGTTAACTATTCATGAAAATCGCAAATGAAATGAAATAAATATGCTAGCTCTCAAGCTTAGCCTTTTGTTAACAACACTGTCATCTCAGATTTTCAAAATATGCTTCTCAACCATTGCAAAACAAGCATTTGTGTAACAGTATTGATGGCTAACGTAGCATTTAGCGTAGCATTTAGCATTAGCATTCAGCTGGCAACATTTACACAAAAAAACAGAAAAGCATTCAAATAAAATCATTTACCTTTGAAGAACTTCAGATGTTTTCAATGAGGAGACTCTCAGATAGCAAATGTTCAGTTTTTCCTGAAAGATTATTTGTTTAGGACAAATCGCTCCGTTTTCTGCGTCACGTTTAGCTATGAAAAAACCCCTGTATCCAGGATTGTGTAAATCTATCAGCAAGCTCATTAGCATAACACAACGTTAACTATTCATGAAAATCGCAAATGAAATAAATATGCCATCTCTCAAGCTTAGCCTTTTGTAAACAACACTGTCATCTCAGATTTTCAAAATATGCTTCTCAACCATAGGAAAACAATCATTTGTGTAAAAGTAGCTAGCTAGCGTAGCATTTAGCGTTAGCATTTAGCGTTAGCATTAGCGTTAGCATCCAGCACGCAACATTTCAACAAAAACATAAAAGCCTTCAAATAAAATCATTTACCTTTGAAGAACTTCAGATGTTTTCAATGAGGAGACTCTCAGTTAGATAGCAGATGCTCAGTTTTTCCAAAAAGATTCTTTGTGTATTAGAAATTGCTCCGTTTTGTACATCACATTTGGCTACCAAAAAAACCTGAAAATTCAGTCCTCAAAACGCAAACTTTTTTCCAAATTAACTCCATAATATCGACTGAAAACATGGCAAACGTTGTTTAGAATCAATCCTCAAGGTGTTTTTCACATATCTCTTCGATGATATATCGTTCGTGGAAGTGTGCTTTCTCTCCTGAATCCCAGGAGAAAATGCCCGCACCTGAAGATTACGCACAAATTTAGACAAAGGACACCGGGCGGACCCCTGGAAAATGTAGTCTCCTATGGCCAATCTTCCAATGATCTTCCAATACAAATACGTCACAATGCTGCCGACATCTTGGGGAAACGGCAGAAGGTCTAAGCTTATTCCTGTCGCATTCACAGCCATATAAGGAGACATTAGAAAACAGAGCTTCAGAAATTCTGCTCATTTCCTGTTTGACGTATCATCTTGGTTTCGCCTGTAGAATGAGTTCTGGGGCACTTACAGACAAAATCTTTGCAGATTCTGAAACTTCAGAGTGTTTTCTTTCCAAAACTTTCAAGAATATGCATAGTCGAGCATCTTTTCGTGACAAAATATCGCGCTTAAAACGGGAACGTTTTTTATCCAAAAATGAAATAGCGCCCCTAGAGATGCAACTGGTTAATGCTAGCTAGCAACTTACCTTGGCTTCTTACTGCATTCATGTAACAGGCAGGCTCCTCTTGGAGTGCAATGTAAGGCAGGTGGTTAGAGCGTTTGACTAGTTAACCGTAAGGTTGCAAGATTGAATCCCCGAGCTGACAAGGTAAAAATCTGTCGTTCTGCCCCTGAACAATGCAGTTAACCCACCGTTCCTAGGGCGTCATTGAAAATAAGAACGCTAGCGTCCCACCTCGACAGCCAGTGAAATTGCAGGGCGCCAAATTCAAAACAACAGAAATCCCATAATTAAAATTCCTCAAACATACAAGTATTATCCACCATTTTAAAGATATACTTCTTGTAAATCCAACCACAGTGTCCAATTTTTCTGTACCTAGTCACAACCACAGTGTCCAATTTTTCTGTACCTAGTCACAGAAAAACACAGCCATTTTTCCAGGCAAAGAGAGGAGTCACAAAAAGCAGAAATAGAGAGAAAATGAATCACTAACCTTTGATCTTCATCAGATGGCACTCATAGGACTTCATGTTACACAATACATGTATGTTTTGTTCGATAAAGTTCATATTTATATCCAGTTTACATTGGTGTGTTATGGTCAGAAATGCATTGTCTCAAACAAACATCCGGTGAAAGTGCAGAGAGCCTCATCAAATAACAGAAATACTCATCATAAACATTGATAAACGATACAAGTGTTAAGCATGGAATTATAGATAAACTTCTCCTTAATGCAAGATTTAAAAAAATCTTCTCCTTAATGTCAGATTTAAAAAAAATGCTCTACGTCGAAAGCACACTTTGTGATTATGTTGGGTCAGCTCCTAGCCACAGAAACCCATACAGCCATTTTCCAAACAAGGAGAGGTGTCACAAAAGTCAGAAATAGCATTAAAATTAATCACTTACCTTTGATGATCTTCATCTGGTGGCACTCCCAGGTCTCCATGTCAGACAGTAAATGTTTGTTTTGTTCAATAATGTCCCTCTTTATGACCAAAAACCTCCTTTTTGTTTGCACGTTTTGTCCAGTAATCCGAATGCAGAAGGCTAATTCCAGACGAAAAGTTTTTTTTAAAAGTACAATAAAAGTTCAAAGAAACATGCCAAACGATGTTTAAAATCAATCCTCCGGTTGTTTTTGTCATAAATAATCAATAATATTTCAACCGGACAAAAGATTTGTCAATAGGAAAGGATAAACAAGAAAGGCGTGTTCACGATCAGGCGCATGACTGATGAATGGAAATTTCCACTGGCCACTGATTGAAAGTGCTATATCTCCCTCATTTTTCAGAGTAAAAGCCTGAAACAATGCCTAAAGACTGGTCACATGTTGAGGAAGCAATAGAGCTCGTGAACTGGGTCCTAAGTCTTTGTATGGTGGATAGGCTTTCAATGGAAAAACAGCCTTTCAAAATAATAGCACTTTCTGGTTGGATTTTCCTCTGGTTATTGCCTGCCATATCAGTTCTGTTATACTCACAGACATTATTTTAATGGGTTTGGAAATGTTAGAGTGTTGTCTATCCAAATATACCAATTATATGCATATCCTATCTTCTGGGCCTGAGTAGCAGGCAGTTTAATTTGGGCACGCTTTTCATCCAAAATTCCGAATGCTGCCCCCTACCTTAGTGAAGTTAACGGACTTGCCTAGTTATATACAGTGGGGAGAACTTGCCAAAACTATTATTTGTTAGCAAGAAATTTGTGGAGTGGTTGAAAAACGAGTTTTAATGACTCTAACCTAACTGTATGTATACTTCTGACTTCAACTGTATATATGTGTGTTTATGTATGTGTATTTTCCAAAATGTTTAAAGTTAGTCAACTTAGTGTATTATGTAAACTTCTGACCCACTGGAATTGTGATACACTGAATTATAAGTGAAATAATCTGTTTTAACAATTGTTGGAAAAATGACTTGTGTCATGCACAAAGTAGATGTTCTAACCGACTTGCCAAAAAATATAGTTTGTTAACCAGAAATTTGTGGAGTGGTTAAAAAACGAGTTTCTCGCACGCACGTGCGTACGTGTGTATATGGGGGATTAGAAATGATGCAGACAATTATATTAATGGAAGCTACAATCTATTTGTATTTTTAAAGCTGATCAACCCCCCCCCCCCCCCCCCCCCCCCCAACATTTTTTGCCTGTCTGTCGCTAACATTGTGCTTGCTCCTAATCAAGGAGACGCTCCTAATGCTCATTTAGCTTTTCAGGGGTTTCGATGGTGCCTGACCACTGACTTTAGACAGGTGTGTGTCTTGTGTATACTGTGGTCTGTCTCCAGCAGTGTGTGTGTTGTATTTGGCCCTCACCTGGCTGGAGGGTGGGTGTTTTTGTGATGGAGGCATCTCTCTATTTTTTTGGCAAAATCTACATCATCCATTGACCATTTCTGCGAAAACAGTAACCAAAATGAATGCTTAAGCGCTTGCTTAAGCGCTTGCTCACACATTTCTTACTCTCACTCAGTCAATGTCCTTCCCATCTCTCTTCTGATCATTTCACATTTTGCTCCCTAGCACTCTCCTGAGCAGCCTCTTCTCACTTCCAGACCCATTATTCTCCTTCACCTAATAGAGGATACTTAAACCTCTCTGTTGTGTGTGTGTGTGTGTGTTTGCCCTCCTTCTCCATACATTAGTCAGGAGTACCTCTTTTTCTCAGGATGGGCAACAGCTGTGTTTAACCTTTGCACCTAACCTGTTGTGCAGTCAGCATGTTATGTCTCAGTTCAGGGAATGCCATCTTAGCAAGATACTTACTGCGCAGAAAGATAAACTAGTGTTTGCTGGAGACTGAGGTTGTCTAAATCAAATCAAATTGTATTTGGCACATGCGCCGAATACAACCGGTGTAGACCTTACAGTGAAATGTTTACTTACAAATGAAATGCTTACTTGGTCAGCCCATGCTCGGAGTACACGTCCTGATAATCTGTCTGGCCCTGCTGCCTTGTGAATGTTGACCTGTTTAAAGGTCTTACTCACATCGGCTGCGGAGAGTGTGATCACACAATCGTCCTGAACAGCTGATGCTCTCATGCATGTTTCAGTGTTACCTGCCTTGAAATGAGCATAGAAGTTATTTAGCTCGTCTGGTAGGCTCGCTCACTGGGCAGCTCTCGGCTGGGCTTCCCTTTGTAGTCTGTAGTAGTTTGCAAGCCCTGCCACATCCGACGAGCATCGGAGCCGGTGTATTACGATTCGATCTTAGTCCTGTATTGATGCTTTGCCTGTTTGATGGTTCGTCGTAGGGCATAGCGGGATTTCTTATAAGCTTCCGGTTTAGAGTCCTGCTCCTTGAAAGCGGCAGCTCCACCCTTTAGCTCAGTGTGGATGTCGCCTGTGATCCATGGCTTCTGGTTGGGGTGTGTACGTACAGTCACTGTGGGGACGACATCCTCGATGCACTTATTGATAAAGCCAGTGACTGATGTTGTGTACTCCTCAATGCCATCGGAAGAATCCCAGAACATATTCCAGTCTGTGCTAGCAAAATAGTCCTGTAGTTTAGCATCTGCTTCATCTGACCACTTTTCAACAGTGCCGTAATATAATTGAATTAGTTTAGTATTAGTTGAGCGTTGTTCTCAACAATTTTTCTCGCTCAGGATCTGCAGCATAATGTTCTCTGTCTTAACTGGGAAGCAAATAGTGTCGAAAAATGAGAAATTGTGTGCTGTCATCGGTTGCTAGTCTATTAGCATTAAACACCAATGCATTTCCATTGGTTCTGTCAGCTCCTATTGCTCTGGCTCTTAACAAATAGATGGGGTTCTCCTTTTTTCTCCTTTGTCATGATATGTTAAACACAGTTCTATATTAAGATTTACCAGCTATGTTTCTCTGGGATTTTCTGCTTCTCCACTTGCCTGTTACTCTGTCAGGTTTTTATTGAAAAACAAGGCGCACATTTAACATACTGCAGGAGCCATTCGACAGCTGGAACAGTGTAGGTGACAGCTCATGATTTATTCAATAATAGTCTGCTTTTATTTATTTATTATTTTGTCAGAGAATTATACTTTTGAGTTAGAGGATTTACTGATTTGAGTGTACTTCTCTTGGTGGAGTTAGTCTGTCATCTGTCTGCAGCTGAGGCCATGTTTAACACCCACCAATCAATATTTTTGTCTGTTTTTCTCAGTCAAATTGCAGCAGAGATGACTTTGTTCCCATTTTTTCTCTGTCCGTCTCACACTAATGCATTTCCATGTTAGATTGACGTTCCTCATCAATGGTTTCTCTCCCAACATGGCTCCCATCAGGCTGTACTGTATTGTGAGTGATGGAGATAGTAACACGCCTGCCATTATTCAGTAAAATAACTGACGTTGAGCCATTTGTATTGGCACATTTGCTCAGCCTATTTGAAAATAAATAAATGTTTCTGTTTGCCAAACATGACGTTAAATGTGCAAGCAGCAGAGTGTTATAACCAGTCCTTCTGTCTGTCTGTGTTTGTTTAAAGGGTTGAACCACCACTGCTGTCATTGTTAAAGCTGCAATATGTAACTTTTTGGAAGACCTGACCAAATTCACATAGAAATGTGTGTTTATAGATCTGTCAATCTCATTGAAAGCAAGTCTAATATGCAGTAGATATGTTCAATGTGAGCTATTTCTATGCTTCCCATTCTTAAGTTTCGTTTTTGCGTCTTTTACTGTCGGTTTTGTCAACCAGCTTCAAACAGCAGAAAATACAATATTTTTGGTTATTGAAAATCTATTTCACAGGGACTTAGATGGTACAATGATGCTCTACACTATACTTGCTTGTTTTGTCACATAAACAATTAGGAAAACTATTAGAATTTTTGTCCTCGGAAATGGCGGAGCCATTTCTGCATATTCCACCTTTAAGTTAAAATCCATCTCAGGCAATTTCATCCTGGGTATTCACTCAGGCTCATGTTGAATTCCACTGGCATTTTATCAAAATTGTGCAATAATGTTTGTCATGCATTTAAAAATAAAGTGGTATTAGGAAGTTGATGGAAGCTGGAATGTGAAGTGTGTTTGAGTGGCATGTTGGTGTTTGTTATCCTTGTGGATGAGTACTGAACCCTTCCAGACCTGTTGTTTCTAATCAGCTATACCTATGCCGTCTCCACTCCTCTGCCCACAGTGTGTGCTATCCTCTACTGCTTTCCTCCCTGGGCAGTCTTTATAAACACCAACCCAGGGATGTTTGAGGTAATTGGTGTGCACCACAGTCATGCGTGTGTACAAGGATCCCTGAGCTGACACTTGACATTCTAATCCTGCTGTGTTTCGCTTGGCTCAGTGTCTCAGCACTGATATGAAAGCCAAGATGGCGTCTCGGGGTATGCATTTGTCTCTACAGGGTGCAAACATTGGACGACTCCGGTTGTTTGCTTTTCTTCAGGTGGCCATTTACATCCTGATTTACATGTTTTCCCAGCATGCTCTCTGTGTTGTGATAGGGGGGAACAGAGTGTTTTCTGAAGAGGGACATTTCTAAGTGAAGTGGTCTGACAAATACCCAGTTAGTATGCAGTGTTACACTTTTGCAGAGCAGTGTTTGGATTTGAACCTATGCTCGCAGCAGTACACAGTACAAGTGATCCAGAGACTCAGCAACCCAGCTGTTGCAGGAGACCAGGGGGAGTGTGACACTTTCCATCCACAGGTGCAGGCAGCCAGGCCTGTCCTCTCCTCTCTTCTCCTAAGCTTAGACAGATAGCATGCTGCTCCAGCAGTTTGTTTTGCTGTTGTTTTAGTAAAGCAACACTGTTTCCCTCTGTGTCAGCTGTCGTGTCTCTCAGCATCAAAGTGAGAGGGGCCTCCTTGAAGTTCCCTCCCAGGCTGGAGCTAGACAGAACCTCCATGTTCAACAGATTTATACCCCCTCCTCCCCTCCTTCCGTTTTATTTACCTATCTTTTACAGTTGTTACTTTGGGGAAATTGGGGATGTTCAAAGGGGGGACAGACGGGAACAGGACGAGGTCCAACTTCTTCTTCTCTCCACTCCAATCTCCTCAATGATAGCTAATGGAGCTTTGGGCTTCAAAGGCTCAGAGCCACAGACTGACAGACTGACTCCTGAGTCTCCACTCCAGCCACTCAATCAGGCTACACCACCAAGATTAAAGGTAGCCTGCATCAGCCAGGCCTGCTCTGCCCCAGCCCCCGACCCCGACCAGCTGCTGCTCTCTGACTGGCAGGGAAGAGGAGGAGGCAGGAGACGGGGAACCAGCAGCACCTGGTTGTGTAAAAGGGGGCGTGGGTGTTCGTCCCACACCTGAAAACACATGTCCCTCTCTGAATCTCCTTTGATAACAAGCCACTCGGCATGGAGAAGTGGATTCATATTCTAATCAAATGGTCAGGAAGGAACAGGCTATTGGACACTTAAAAATTACTGTCATGTGATTGTATTTGTGTAATAAAGTAATACATGCAACATGATGATAGTAATATAGAAATGATGATATACTTAACTGTATTTTATCCTATTTTGAGAATATCTATGAATAATGTATTTCCCATTTTGTTAGCTTAATTAGCAACGACAACCTTTCATTTCTGCATGTTCCTTCCAATGGAGTCCCAAAACCCATTGTGAAAATGATCAGAGGTTATGCAATTGATGACGTTCTTCCCAGATAGGATTTATCATCAGTAGGTATCTCTGTTTTGAATGACTATTGAAGTGCAGCAGCAGCGGCTAGGCAGCCTGTCCTGAGACGTGAGTACTGTTCCGTAGTGCATTGTGTCTCAGTCAGTCTGTGGATAGTTGCATCTACAGTACCAGCCAAAAGTTTGGACACACCTACTCATCCCAGGGTTTTTATTTATTTTTTACTATTTTCTACATTCTCTACATATGGAATCATGAATTAATCAAAAAGTGTTAAACAAATCAAAATATATTCTTCAAAGTATCCACCCTTTGTCTTGATGACAGCTTTGCACACGCTTGGCATTCTCTCAACCAACTTCACCTGGAATGCATTTCCAACAGTCTTGAAGGAGCCGAGCAGTTGTTGGCTGCTTTTCCTCCACTCTGCGTTTCAACTCTGCAGCACTCAATCACTCTCCATCTTGGTCAAATAGCCCTTTAAAAAAAACCCAGATGGGACGGCGTATCGCTGCAGAATGCTGTGGTAGCCATGCTAGTTAAGTGTACCTTGAATAAATCACTGACAGTATTACCAGCAAAGCACCCACACCATCACACCTCCTCCTCCATGCTTCACGGTGGGAACTACACATGCGGAGATCATCCTTTCACCTACTCTACGTCTCACACAGACATGGCGGTTGGAATCAATTTGGACTCATCAGATCAAAGGACAGATTTCCACCGGTCTAATATCCATTGCTCGTGTTTCTTGGCCCAAGCAAGTCTCTTCTTCTTATTGCTGTCCTTTAGTAGTGGTTTCTTTGCAGCAATTCGACCATGAAGGCCTGATTCACCCAGTCTCCTCTGAACAGTTGATGTTTCTGTTACTTGAACTCTGTAAAGCATTTATTTGGGCTGCAATTTCTGAGGCTGGTAACTCTAATGAACTTATCCTCTGCAGCAAAGGTAATTCTGGGTCTTTCCAGTGGAGGTCCTCATGAGAGACAGTTTCATCATAGCGCTTGGTGGTTTTTGCGACTGCACTTGAAGAAACTTTCCAAGTTATTGAAATGTTCTGTATTGACTGACCTTCATGTCTTAATGTAATGATGGACTTTCATTTCTCTTTGCTTATTTGAGCTGTTCTTGCCAAAAGATGGACTTGGTCTTCTACCAAATAGGGCTATCTTCTGTATACCGCCCCTACATGTCACAACACAACTGATTGGCTCAAACGGATTAAGAAGGAATGAAATTACACAAATGAACGTTTAACAAGGAACACCTGTTAATTGAAATGCATTCCAGTTGACAAGCTCATAGGCTCCCAAGTGGCACTGGTCTAAGGCACTGCATCTCAGTGCTAGAGGCGTCACTACAGACACCCTGGTTCGAATCCAGGTTGTTTCACAACCGGCCGTTATTGGGAGTCCCATAGGGCATCGCGGTTTGGCCGGTGTTGTACGTCATTGTAAATAAGAATTTGTTCTTAACTGACATGCCTTGCTGGTTGAGAGAATATGAGTGTGTAAAGCTGTCATCAAGGCAAAGGGCGGCTATTTCAATAATCTCAAATATAAAATATATTTTAATTTAACACTTTTTTGGTTACTACATGATTCCATATGTGCTATTTCATAATTTTGATATCGTCACTATTATTATACAATGTAGAAAATATAACAAATAAAGAAAAACCCTTGAATGAGTAGTCGAGTCCAAACCTTTGACTGCTACTGTATGTGTGAGTCATTTGCAGACCTTAAACACAGTGTATCTATCCAGTCAATGAACCCTCTGGATTCCTTACCCAAAGTGCAACAAGCTGCAACAAGCTGCAATAATTATACTGAACAAAAATAGAAACGCAACGTGTAACAATTTCACTGGTTTTATGGAGTTAGTTTATATAAGGAAATCAGTCAATTGAAGTAAATAAATTAGGCCTTAATCTATGTATTTCACACGACTAGGCAGCAGCACGCAGCCATGGGTGGGTCTGGTCGGGCGTATGCCCACAACTTGGGAACTAGGCCCACCCGCTTTATTTCAGACAGAAATACTCCTCAGCACCCCCTCACACGATCCCACAGGTGAAGAACCCGGATGTGGAGGTCCTAGACTGGCGTGGTTACACGTGGTCTGCGGTTGTGAGGTCGGTTGGACGTACGGCCAAATTGAATCAGGACAGTCTCCTTGGATGCTTTCTCTTTCTTGCTTCTTTGCCCAGTTTCTTAAGGTGTACCTCTGTAATTGAGACGAAGCTTTTTGCTTTGAATGTTTCTCTTGTAAAGGCAAGATAGTGTTGCTGTTGTATTGTTCCTTAACCCCCCGTTTTAGTGTCAGTGGATGCCAGCCATCTCAGGACGTGAAATGTGATTACCCATACTCCTCAGAGTATTTAGTAGTCTTTACAAACACACAACATCCGCACACACACCCGTTATGCATATTGATATTGTGTATTTATATTTAGAGTTGTGTGTGTTGGTTTTACATTGAGCGTCAGCCAGATATGATAGTGTGTGGTGTTTGTGGCTCAGTCCTCTCTACACATTGACTTTCCTCCCTGCGGTGAAAGTGTGGCATGCATGGTTTCTTCTCTGGTTCTTACCGTATGATTGTTTGGGTCTAATGCTATAGATTTCCAGCTCTGCAGTGTTTCCAGTGATAATGACGGCAGGAAGCCACAACAAGGTTATTCTGGGCCTGGTGTTTGCTTCTCCGAGCTGCATGGGTGTCTTTTCTCTTCACCAGAGAATGCATTTTCCTCTTGCATGTGTTTATTAGAAGAATGGTCTAAAGTTGGAGATGCTCTGAATGTAAATTATTTTTGGACTGCAAATGAATTGCGATCAGCCTGCATTTGATAGACATACAATACAGCTTTTTCAAATAGTTTATGTTTGGGGTCAATTAGCAAAGGTTTTGCCATTTAATAAAATACATTTTACTCAATGTGCTGTTATCTGCAGGCGCTTTGGGAAAAGCAAACAAAATGTGTTTATTCAATGTTCCTATAGAGGAACACCATCTGTCAGGATGGTGCATATAGACCTCTCCGGAGGTAGGAAACAGCTCAGAGAAGAAGAATTCAAGAATTTAAAAGCCATTGAAGTAATCATAAAGCCGGGCTTTGATTGCCAATCTCTGCTTAGTGTTGTTCTACCCCTGTCCCTCAGACAAGAGAGAACATTCTCGGCTTAGTGTTGTTCTACCCCTGTCCCTCAGACAAGAGAGAACATTCTCTGCTTAGTGTTGTTCTACCCCTGTCCCTCAGACAAGAGAGAACATACAACCAGGAGCTGAGAAAAGGCTTACTCTCCCTGGGCCTGACGTCACCGTTTCCTCCACTCTCACCACTCGCAGTCTTTAAATATGAATGGCCTGCTATTCTGGGACTCAACAGAGAGAAAGTGCAAAGTGAATAGAAATAATTGTGTGGGCAGGGCAATGTTTTTAAATCGCCCAGTTAGTGATTATTTTTAGGAAACAGCCTGGTTTCATTCATTCACTCTGGGTGTATGTGTGGGTGGGAGGGTTGGCTGGTAAGCAATGTTATTGTGCGTGTGTGTGTGTGTGCCGTAGTCACCGGAGAGCTGCTCCAAAGGGGAACTTTCCCGGCTAAGGTTTCCATCGAGACCCATTGGAGATTATGGCTGTGATCTCTCTTAAGATCTCGCTGCAAAATCATCTCCAGTAACAGGCATATGAATTATGCACACTCCTCAAACCCTGACTAATCTTCTCTCGCTCTCTTTCGTTCTTTCTTGCTCTGCTCTGCTCTCTCTCTCACACACTCTGTTCTCTCTCTCTCGCTCTGTTCTCTCGCTCTGTTCTCTCGCTCTGTTCTCTCGCTCTGTTCTCTCGCTCTCTCTCGCTCGGTTCTCGTTCTCTCGCTCGGTTCTCTCTCTCTCTCTGTTCTCTCTCGCTCTCTCTCTCTCTCTCTCTGTTCTCTCTCGCTCTCTCTCTCTCTCTCTCGCTCTGTTCTCTCTCGCTCTCTCTCTCTCTCTCTCTCTCTCACTCTGTTCTCTCTCTCTCTCTCTGGCTCTGTTCTCTCTCTCTCTTGCTCTGTTCTCTCTCTCTCTCGCTCTGTTCTCTCGCTCTATTCTCTCACTCTGTTCTCTCTCTCTGTTCTCTCTCTCTCTCTCTCGCTCTGTTCGCTGTTCTCTCTCGCTCTGTTCTCTCTTTCTCTCTCTCTCTCTCTCTCTCACACTCTTCACTCTGTTCTCTCTCTCACTCTGTTCTCTCTCTCACTCTGTTCTCTCTCTCTCTCTTCTCTGTTCTCTCGCTCTCTTCTCTGTTCTCTCTCTCTGTTCTCTGTTCTCTCTTGCTCTGTTCTCTCTCTCTCTGTTCTCTCTCTCTCTCTCACTCACTCTGTTCTCTCTGTTCTGTCTCTCACTTTGTTCTCTCTCTCGCTCTCTTCTCTGTTCTCTCTGTTCTCTGTTCTCTCTCTCTGTTCTCTGTTCTCTCTCTGGCTCTGTTCTCTCTCTCTCTGTTCTCTGTTTTCTGTTCTCTCTCTCGCTCTGTTCTCTCTTTCTCTCTCTCTCTCTCTCTCTCACACTCTTCACTCTGTTCTCTCTCTCACTCTGTTCTCTCTCTCACTCTGTTCTCTCTCTCTCTCTTCTCTGTTCTCTCGCTCTCTTCTCTGTTCTCTCTCTCTGTTCTCTGTTCTCTCTTGCTCTGTTCTCTCTCTCTCTGTTCTCTCTCTCTCTCTCACTCACTCTGTTCTCTCTGTTCTGTCTCTCACTTTGTTCTCTCTCTCGCTCTCTTCTCTGTTCTCTCTGTTCTCTGTTCTCTCTCTCTGTTCTCTGTTCTCTCTCTGGCTCTGTTCTCTCTCTCTCTGTTCTCTGTTTTCTGTTCTCTCTCTCGCTCTGTTCTCTCTCTCTATCTCGCACTCCTCAAACCCTGACTAATCTTTTCTCGCTCTCTTTCGCTCTTTCTTGCTCTCTTGCTCTGTTCTCTCACTCTGTTCTCTCGCTCTCTCTCACCCTGTTCTCGCTCTCTCTCTCACACTCTGTTCTCTCTCTCACACTCTGTTCTCTCTCTCTCACTCTCTCTCTGTTCTCTCTCGCTCGGTTCTCTCTCTCTCTCGCTCGGTTCTCTCTCTCTCGCTCTGTTCTCTCTCTCTCTGTTTTCTCGGTCTCTCTGGCTCTGTTCTCTCTCTCTGGCTCTGTTCTCTCTCTCTGGCTCTGTTCTCTCTCTCTGGCTCTGTTCTCTCTCTCTCTGGCTCTGGTCTCTCTCTCTCTGGCTCTGGTCTCTCTCTCTCTGGCTCTGGTCTCTCTCTCTCTGGCTCTGTTCTCTCTCTCTCTCTGGCTCTGTTCTCTCTCTCGCTCTGTTTTCTCGCTCTGTTTTCTCGCTCTGTTCTCTCGCTCTGTTCTCTCGCTCTCGCTCTGTTTTCTCGCTCTGTTCTCTCGCTCTGTTCTCTCGCTCTGTTCTCTCTCTCTGTTCTCTCTCTCTCTCACACTGTTCTCTCTCGCTCTCTTCTCTGTTCTCTCTCTGTTCTCTCTCTCTCTCTGTTCTCTCTCTCTCTCTCTCTCACCCTGTTCTCGCTGTTCTGTCTCTCACTCTGTTCTCTCTCTCGCTCTCTTCTCTGTTCTCTCGCTCTCTTCTCTGTTCTCTCTCTCTCTTCTCTGTTCTCTCTCTCGCTCTGTTCTCGCACTCCTCAAACCCTGACTAATCTTCTCTTGCTCTTTCTTGCTCTCTTGCTCTGTTCTCTCACTCTGTTCTCTCTCTCTCTCACACACTGTTATCTCTCTCTCACTCTGTTCTCTCTCTTTCACTCTGTTCTCTCTCTCGCTCTGTTCTCTCTCTCTCTCTGTTTTCTTGGTCTCTCTCACTCTGTTCTCTCTCTCTCTGGCTCTGTTCTCTCTCTCGCTCTGTTTTCTCGCTCTGTTTTCTCGCTCTGTTTTCTCGCTCTGTTCTCTCTCTGTTTTTTCACTCTGTTCTTTCTCTCTGTTCTCTCTCTCTGTTCTCTCTCTGTTTTCTCACTTTTCTCGCTCTGTTCTCTCTCTCGCTCTGTTTTCTCGCTCTGTTCTCGCTCTGTTTTCTCGCTCTGTTCTCGCTCTGTTTTCTCGCTCTGTTCTCGCTCTGTTTTCTCGCTCTGTTCTCTCTCTGTTTTCTCGCTCTGTTCTCTCTCTGTTTTCTCACTCTGTTCTCTCTCTGTTCTCCCTTAAGACCCTAGAAAAGGTGTCCTGTGCAGGGCTGTATGTGGTGTGGTGTAGTTAAATTAAGTGTATTAGGTACTTCCACTGGTTACCAGGCTGACCTCTCTGACCTTCTCATCAGTTTTTATTTTGAGGCTAATAAAGGGCGGAGAGAAGACAGGCTTTTAAAAAATCACTCTGCCAGAATGCCACCTTGAGATGATTGAACTGTGTTCAGTGGACCGTCAGAGAAGACTGCATGTACTGTAATGTACATCTCCCTCTTATGTCCAGTCACGCTTCACGCTGGTTGGTGAGATATGTCCACAGTCCACACTATATTGCTAATAGTCCTTCCGCCCCTGTTTTCAACTGGGTCCAGCTCTCGTCTCTCTCGCTCTCTCGCTGCTGCTGCCGCCTCCACCGCCGTTCCCCAGGCACTGTGTCCCGCTCTGTGACTTTACCACCACGTTGGAAAAGTTTTTCATTTAGCCTAGGTTTGTTGGTGTTTGTGTGTGCCTGTATGTTCCAGCCCCGTGGAGTAATTATATACTAAAACCTGTAATATGTTAATGATTCAACCACTGCTTGGGGTGCCAAGGAACCACACTGCAGCTTATTCACAGCACATTCATAGAGTTTGGCCTGATGTCTATATATTATATACATGTTGCTGAAAGAATTCCCTCAATGATGACACTTTCCCCTGGTTGGTTTACAGCCATGTGTCCTCTCTATCCTCTTTAGCTCTGTGTAATGTCGAGAGAGAGAGATTCTTCTTTGTAGTGTGTCATGCCTTTTCCTGTCTTATTAGAAACTGTCAATGTAACATAAGGCTTTTCATCTAATCAGCATGGGATTTCCTGATTCTGCACCCCAGCCCCCATGGTGGGAAAATATGGTGTTTCCGTACCACATACCATCCATATAGCACGCAACAATAAGCTGTTCGGTCAACACACCTTATTTATCCACATGCCCATCATGCATAACCTCACAACATTCATTTAATATTTGACACATTTTCTGTAGTTAGCAGATCTGTTATCTAGAGTGATGTGCAGTCTGTGTACAGCTTGGGTTGAACGATGACTTTGAATGAGGATACTGGAGTGCTGACCAGTAGTAGGATCAAAAATGGCTCACGGTCTGTGTAGTCTTGTTTCTGCTTGGTGGCTGTGATAAGTGGGCGGCAGCGCTACATGGCATCATGCTGGGGTTCTTCTCTCTTGTCTCTGAGCAGCAGCTACAGATTACGGGTGGACAGGACAGTGGTGCAGCTCAGAACGTCCTGGTGATGACTGACGGAGCCACAGCACCAGGCCAGCTCCAGCTAGCCTTCAGCTGAATTGGGGATTTGTCCATATAAGGAGACACAGTCCGCTGCTCTGAGGGGCTACATGTGCTCTGCCTCTGCTGCAGGTGTGTGTGTGTCCAAGCACCGTGTCTGACCAATGAGATTGCTTACACACCATATACACACTTACCTGTTCTCATTGTCTCAGTGTAGCTGCTTTAAGTGGCTTTATAACTGCATGTCATCATGACTAATCAGTGTTGATTGCTGGGATGTTTCCTGAACAGAAGGTCAGGGTATTGACTATGTAGCTGGTATCCAGCCCTAATTGCTGGTCTTATGTGTTAGTTCAATGCAGCAGTACCTTGGGTTGTACTGAGTCCTTTAGCTCTGTTGCGGCTGCCTGGCACAGGCTATTTTGAGTCGATGTCAGGCTTTGGAAAGAACTGAATCCTGGGAGGTAAGCCAACCCACCTCCCTCTTACCCTTACCGTAGCTTGCTCTGCTGGAGCAGAACAGGAGAGGACGAGGACACACTTTCACTTTGGCCTCTAATACGTTGTGGGGGCATACGATATGTCTCGTATGAAGACAGTTACAGCGCGCCTTGGCCCGAAACCCAAACACCGTCTTCAGGGAGCGCTAATGATGCATTTAGCCGCGAGGCTAACACTGCCCAGTCATGCCCTTCAAGGCCTTTAACTCTCGCTCTTTCGCGCTCTTTTTGTGCATTTACACAGATTATTTTACAACTGCATTGTCTTCAGTTTTGCTGAGTTGGGCAAAAATTGCCCCAGCCACACAACGGGTAAAGGAGCTGGAGCGGCTAAGCACTGTGCTGCTGCCTGCCTGCCTCCCAGGTGAAACTGTACCATTAGAGACACCATTCACCCAGCAGAAGACTCAGAGCAGACAGCTCTCTGTTGGGGTTTTAATGAGGGAACAGGTTATTATAGCCAAGTCCTTTCTCATTTTATCTCATCTGTTTAGACATGGCTGACCACTAGCCTGAACAACATTTTGTTGCTTTGGTCATGTCTTAGTTTTCTGAGGTTGGACAGTCAATTGTCTCTCTCCACCTCTTCTCACTGAACCAAAGCATGGAGTAGAGTGGAAAGGACACTAGTCTGTCAGGTCTTGCGATGAGGGATTGTAAAACGGGGCATCATAATCATTTGGGTTTGACAGTCAAGTGTAGAAGGAGATGAAACGAGGAAAAAGAAGGGGCCTCCCAGGGGGTTATTGTGGGAAGAGTGTCTGCTCTCCTAAATACACATATTCACTAATCTTTCACTCATGACTCCAATAGCAAACCTGATGGGTATCTTTTATCACTCTGTTCAGTGTGCCGGTATAATAACAATACATCCGCTCTCCAAGATGAGGCTAGTATCGGCAGCCAGGCACCTTAGTGGCACGGACTATTTGTAGCGTTTCAGGCAAAAGAATACTGTACCATACAATTTGCCATAACACGTTCTCCATACAGAACAAGGAGTGTAAGTGGGAGAAACAAGCGCTGAGACAGAAAAATCAATGGGCAGGGTTGAGGGCAGCGGGGCTTGAAGCAAACTAACTCTCTCACACACTCGCTGCCTCAAGGAGTCTGTCAAACAGAGAGAGTTCTGAGTATCTCGCCAAACTCCAGGACCGAGGGGAAACCCTGTTCTAGAAAGTGCTGGTAGATTATGGATACATTTTTATTGCTGAATGAAAGGGGGGAACGTAAACAGTAAGTCATTCACTGAATATGAATCGCTATAGTTTGTCCTGACTATGAATAATTTACTTGGCAATCCCTTCGCTGTGTGGTGCAATCCCTTTGGTGTCATTCAAGAAGCGTCTGAATGCACACAAGTGGGTGTGAAACTACACATGCACGACACACAACACGAACACTGGTGATGGTTTAGCTGGGTTTTGATCGACAGGTGCTGTCACTCTCCTCCCTCTTCCATCATTGTCACAGACGTTGGTCGACTCTCCTCTTCTAGTGTCTCACTGGTAGAATGTAGATCCTTTGGAAGGCAGATTCAACAGCAATGTTATTTTTGTAATCCAAAGAGATCACGTCGGCTTTGAATGACGGTTCTGTACGATTTTCCCTGTCATCCCCGGAGAGAACGACGAGATCCATGACTGATTAGCTCATCTTTAAAGCGCCAATCAGCAGTTGAAAGAAAAACAAAGTTTTCTATTCCCCTGTTTCGGTACAAAGCCTAGGGATGAGGCTGAAGAAAACGTCTCAATGCTGACCATCCATGATATCAAAAATATAGTTCTAACCATGTTTTGCGGCCATATAGTGTTGGTTTGAATTTACTTTGTTTACAAACATTGGAGAAAAACAAGCTTATATTTTGGTGTCTGATGGGGTATGAAGTTGAAGTAAGCTCATGAGGCATATATACTGAACAAAAATATAGACGCCACATGCAACAATTTCAAGGATTTACAGTTCATATAAGGAAATCAGTCAATTGAAACAAATTAATTAGACCATAATCTATGGTTTTCACGTCACGGAATACAGATATGCATCTGTTGGTCACAGATGCCTTTTAAAAAAATGTAGCGGCGCTGATTGTAAAACCAGTCGGCGCGACTCATCTCCTTCTCATAGAGTTTATCAGGCTGTTGACTGTGTCCTGTGGAATGTTGTCCCACTCTTCTTCAATAGCAGTGCAAAGTTGCCGTGCATTATCATGCTGAAACATGAAGTGATGGCGGCAGATGAATGGCACACAAATGGGCCTCAGGTTCTCATCATGGTAACTCTGTGCATTCAAATTGCCATCAATAAAATGCAATTGTGTTCGTTGTCTGTAGTTTTTGCCTGCCCATACCATAACCCCACTGCCACCATTGGGCACAATGTTCACAACGTTGACATAAGCAGTGGTCTGCGGTTATGAGGCAGGTTGGACCTACTGCAAAATTCTCTAAAACACATTGGAGGATGCTTATGGTAGAGACTTTAACATAACATTCTATGGCAACGGCTCTGGTGGACGTTCCTGCAGTCAGCATGTCAATTGCACGCTCCCTCAAAACTGAAGACATCTGTGTAATTGTGTTGTGTGACAAAACTGCACATTTTAGGGTGTCTTTTTATTGTTCCCAGTACAAGGTGCACGTGTGTAAAGATCATGCTGTTTAATCAGTTTATTGATATGCCACACCTGGAAGGTGGATGGATTGTCTTGGCAATGGAGAAATGCTCACTAATCAATTTTGCATACAACATTCAAAAGAAATAATCTTTTTTTGCATATGGAACATTTCTGGGATATTTTTATTTCAGTTCATGAAACATGGGACCAACACTTTCCATGTTGCATTTCTATTTTTGTTTTAAGTTATAAACTTCAAGAATCAATGGGTACATATCATGATACAGTAAAACTGCAGCCCTCCAAGACTTTTATTTTTACCCCCCTTTTCTCCCCAATTTCGTGGTATCCAAATATTAGTAGTTACTATCTTGTCTCATCGCTACAACTCCCGTACGGGCTCGGGAGAGACGAAGGTCGAAAGCCATGCGTCCTCCGAAACACAACCCAACCAAGCCGCACTGCTTCTTAACACAGCGCGCATCCCACCTGGAAGCCAGCCGCACCAATGTGTCGGAGGAAACACCGTGCACCTGGCAACCTTGGTTAGCGTGCATTGCGCCCGGCCCGCCACAGGAGTCGCTGGTGCGCGATGAGACAAGGATATCCCAAACCCTCCCTAACCCGGACGACGCTAGGCCAATTGTGCGTCGCCCCACGGACCTCCCGGTCGCGGCCGGCTGCGACAGAGCCTGGGCGCAAACCCAGACTCTCTGGTGGCACAGCTAGCGCTGCGATGCAGTGCCCTAGACCACTGCGCCACCCGGGAGGCAGCCCTCCAAGACTTTTGGACAGAATTCAATATTTTTCTAAAATTGCATATACCTCATATGCCTCACATTAGTATGTGTTCTGTTGTGCAAGCAGCTTTTTCTTTGCTTTTCTAAAGCCTAGTTATTCTTTAGTTGTGTCAACATGAAACCTCCACAGCCAGGAGTGGACAACCAGTCCATATGAAAAGAGAAAGAGATCTATTAAACCAATTCACCATAGACTGTTTGTTGTAACTCATTTTATATCGGCCTGCTCTCTCTCTCTCTCTCTCTCTCTCTCTCTCTCTGTCCCCTCTCTGACCATTGTGTCAACATGGTAATTAGTATGCTCAGACAAAGGTGTGCCCCTGTGGAACCCGACTCCACCGCCCTTCACCCTTCATTAGCAAGGTCACTTCCTGGAGTGTATGGCCTTGGCGTGGACCCATGAATCAGGCCCACCCGACAGCTTATGACACACACACACACACACAACTTATGAAGTGTTATAACATGTCAGATGGCCAGAGGGAGCGTCAGGTCTGCATATCTGAGAGGGACGATGCCCTCCTATTGGTATTCCCTACAGCTCTGTTCTGCTCTGCTCTGCTCTGCCAGGGACCCAGCCACCAGGTAAATGTCTAAGGGCTGTTGGTGTAGCTGGGGCTGTCACCACTAATATATGTGCACAGGGGGCAGCTATAGAAAATGTCAGTGTTCTGGCCTTTCTAACCCAGTGTCAGCAGGCGAGAGTTGGAAGGAAAGTAGGGTGGAATGGAAGGAAGTAAGCCCAGTAGGTCTGATGTTAGTTGTTGTACTGTGCTATAATGGCACCTCTCTTTCCATTTTGTTAATGGTTAGACTGTGCAGCTGAATATGGAACAGACAGAGCAACACTTAGTCACATTGGTTCAAGGAAGGAATAGAAAATAAATGACACTGTTAAATAGGATTATTGTTAGTGGGTTGTTGTAAATGTTACTGTTTAAAAATATTGTATTTCAGTGTTCCCTTTTGGCAGTCAATTATCATTGATTATTATTGTAGCGCTTTTCTGCTAAATTATTCTATTAATTTTTGTTTCCCCTTAATGGGGCCTGATGAACGTGTTAAGTAGAGAATTGTCCCTAAAGGTACTCTTCTTGTCACTGTGGAAGTGATGCGGCACAGCACTGAGCTGGATGAGCAATCTGCCGTGTCCTCATTTCATCTGATTTGCAAGCTAGAGAGAATTAAGTAATTGGCATTTATGCAAAACAAAAGAGAATTTGCTTTAAAAAAAAAAGTTTTTGTTTTTTTCAAGTACTTTAGAACCAAATCTGTACACTGTGTCTACTCTAGGGTTATATATGTCTGTCTTACTTTACGATATGTGTGCGAATGTGTATTTAAGTGTGTGTGTGTGTGTGTGTGTGTGTGGATGCAATATATTTGGCTCTGGATACAGAGAGCAGTAAGATTGGCATCATTCCACCTGTCACAGAGCAGATCCAGTTCATATGGAGAAGGACAATGTACATACAGAGCCTTCAGAAAGTATTCACGCCCCTTGACTTTTTCCACATTTTGTTGTGTTACAACCTGAATTTAAATTGGATTAGATTGAGATTGAGAATACCCCGTAATGACAAAGTGGAATGTAAAGGTGAAATGTCTTGAGTCAATAAGTATTCAACCCCTTTGTTATGGCATGTCAGGAGTAAACATTTGCTTAACAAGTCACATAATAAGTTGCATGTACTCACTCTGTGTGCAATATAGTGTTTAACATGATTTTTTTAATGACTACCACATCGCTGTACCCCCCACATACAATTATCTGTAAGGTCCCTCAGTCAAGCAGTACATTTCAAACACAGATTCAACCACAAAGACTAGGGAGGTTTTCCAATGCCTCACAAAGAAAGGCACATATTGGTAGATGGGTAGAAAAAAGCAGACATTGAATATCCCTTTGAGCATGGTGAAGTTATTAATTACACTTTGGATGCTGTATCAATACAACCAGTCACAGATACAGGCGTCCTTCCTCACTCAGTTACCGGAGAGGAAGTTACAGTTACAGAGTTTAATGGATGTGATGGGAGAAAACCTTGTAGTTACTCCACAATACTAACTTAAATGACAGAGTGAAAAGAACGAAGCCAGTACAGAATACAAGTATTCCAAACACATGCAACATGCACAAGTAAAACTGCAGAACATGTGGCAAAGAAATGCACTTGATGTCCTGACAACAAAGCATTATATTTGGGGCAAACACAACACATCACGAAGTACCACTTCATATGTTCAAGCATAGTGGTGGCTGCATCATGTTATACTCCTCGTGGTATGCTTGTCATTGGCAAGGACTAGGGAGGTTTATTGGATAAAAAGAAACAGGATAGAGCTAATCCTAGAGAAAAACCTGGTTCAGTCTGCTTTCCAACAGACACTGTTCAGAAGGAAAATAACTGAAAACACAAGGCCGAATCTACACTGGAGTTGCTTTCCAAGACGACATTGAATGTTCCTGAGTGGTCTAGTTGCAGTTTTATCTTAAATGGGCTTGAAAATCTATGGCGAGACTTGCCAATGTCTGTCTAGCAATGATCAACAACCAACTTCACAGAGCTTAAAGAATTTTGAAAAGAATGTGCAAATATTGTACAAGCCATGTGTGTAAAGCTCTTAGAAACATACACAGAAAGACTCACAGCTGTAATCACTGCCAATGGGGATTTTAACACGTATTGACCCAGGGGTGTGAATAGTTACACAAATTAGATATTTCATTTGCAAATAAATTGTAAAAACATGTTTTGATTTTGTCATTATGGGGTATTGTGCAGAGGTTTTTGTTTTTTCCTTTAAATTATTAGACAACCAGGTGAGTGGAGTTCCTTACTAATTAGTGACCTGAATTCATCAATCAAGTACAAGGGTCCGTTCCACTCGGAACATATTCTCTCTATGTCATTATACAGCGCAGTAATCCAAGACAGAGGGGGAGAGCGAGCGAGAGAGAGCCTGATCACTGTGACTGACCCAAACTTAAGGAAAGTTTTGACTATGTACAGACTCAGTGAGCATAGCCTTGCTATTGAGAAAGACCGCCGTAGGCTGACATGGCTCTCAAGAGAAGACAGGCTATATGCGCATTGCCCACGAAATGAGGTGGAAACTGAGCTGCACGTCCTAACCTCCTGTTCAATGTATGACCATATTAGAGAGACATATTTCCCTCAGATTACACAGATCCACAAAGAATTCGAAAACAAACCCAATCTTGATAAACTCCCATATCTACCGGGTGAAATACCACTGTGTGCCATCACAGCAGCAAGATTTGTGACCTGTTGCCACAATAAAAGGGCTACCAGTGAAGAACAAACACCATTGTAAATACAACCCATATGTATGTTTATTTATTATCCCTTTTGTACTTGAAGTATTTACACATGAAATGACATTTGACATGTCTTTATTGTTTTGGATCTTTTGTGAGTGATGTTTCTGTTATTTCACTTCTGTGTACTATCTATTTCACTTCTGTGTATTATCTATTTCACTTCTGTGTACTATCTATTTCACTTCTGTGTACTATCTATTTCACTTCTGTGTATTATCTATTTCACTTCTGTGTATTATCTATTTCACTTCTGTGTACTATCTATTTCACTTCTGTGTACTATCTATTTCACTTCTGTGTACTATCTATTTCACTTCTGTGTATTATCTATTTCACTTCTGTGTACTATCTATTTCACTTCTGTGTATTATCTATTTCACTTCTGTGTATTATCTATTTCACTTCTGTGTACTATCTATTTCACTTCTGTGTACTATCTATTTCACTTCTGTGTATTATCTATTTCACTTCTGTGTACTATCTATTTCACTTCTGTGTACTATCTATTTCACTTGCTTTGGCATGTTTCCCATGCCAATAAAGCCCTTCAATTCAAATTGAGAGAGAGATGCACTTGGACTGGCTTTGAACAAGCCTTATCATACTAAAGCAGGGCCTGGTCCTCTGTTTACAGTGTAAACCAATCAGACCACGTGTGTATGACTGCTTCCATTAATAACAGCAGACAGGCTGTTTGAGTTCAAATATATGTTTGAGTTCAAACATAAGTCAGATGTATTTTTTCAGTTGATATCGCCCTGAGACAGATGTTAAATTACTGCCACAGAGAAGCATTTCAACTGATGTCTTTGTGTGGGTACTGTAGAGTGGAGAAGTGAAGGACATTGGGTACCAGTCAACATTTTGGACACACAAGGGTTTTTCTTTATTTTTTACTTTTTTCTACATTGTAGAATAGTAGTGAAGACATCAAAACTATGAAATAACACACATGGAATCATGTAGTAAACAAAAAAGTGTTAAACAAATACAGTGGGGCAAAAAAGTATTTAGTCAGCCACCAATTGTGCAAGTTCTCCCACTCAAAAAGATGAGAGGCCTGTAATTTTCATCATAGGTACACTATGACAGACAAAATGAGAAAAAAAATCCTGAAAATCACATTGTAGGATTTTTAATGAATTTATTTGCAAATTATGGTGGAAAATAAGTATTTGGTCACCTACAAACTAGCAAGATTTCTGGCTCTCACAGACCTGTAACTTCTTCTTTAAGAGGCTCCTCTGTTCTCCACTCATTACCTGTATTAATGCCACCTGTTTGAACTTGTTATCAGTATAAAAGACACCTGTCCATAACCTCAAACAGTCACACTCCAAACTCCACTATGGCCAAGACCAAAGAGCTGTCAAAGGACACCAGAAACAAAATTGTAGACCTGCACCAGGCTGGGAAGACTGAATCTGCAATAGGTAAGCAGCTTGGTTTGAAGAAATCAACTGTGGGAGCAATTATTAGGAAATGGAAATGGAAGACATACAAGACCACTGGTATATTTTATTCTTTAGGTTCTTCAAAGTAGCCACCCTTTGTCTTGATGACAGGTTTTCCCAGTCTTGACAATCTCTCAAACAGCTTCATCTTCATCACATTTCCAACAGTCTTGATGGAGTTCCCACATATGCTGAGCACTTGTTGGCTGCTTTTCCTTCACTCTGAAGTCCAACTCATCCCAAAGTCATTTGAGTTGAGGTGGGGTGATTGTGGAGGCCAGGTCATCTGATGCAGCACTCCAATGTATATCCCATTTTGTTAGCTTAATTAGCAACGACAACCTTTCATTTCTGCATGTTCCTTCCAATGGAGTCCCAAAACCCATTGTGAAAATGATCAGAGGTTACGCAATTGATGACGTTCTTCCCAGATAAATCCTATCATCAGTAGGTATCTCTGTTTTGAATGACTATTGAAGTGCAGCAGCAGCGGCTAGGCAGCCTGTCCTGAGACGTGAGTACTGTTCCGTAGTGCATTGTGTCTCAGTCAGTCTGTGGATAGCTGCATCTACAGTACCAGCCAAAAGTTTGGACACACCTACTCATCCCAGGGTTTTTATTTATTTTTTACTATTTTCTACATTCTCTACATATGGAATCATGAATTAATCAAAAAGTGTTAAACAAATCAAAATATATTCTTCGAAGTATCCACCCTTTGTCTTGATGACAGCTTTGCACACGCTTGGCATTCTCTCAACCAACTTCACCTGGAATGCATTTCCAACAGTCTTGAAGGAGCCGAGCAGTTGTTGGCTGCTTTTCCTCCACTCTGCGTTTCAACTCATCCCAAGCCATCTCAGTTAGGTTGAGGTCGGGTGATTGTGGAGGCCAGGTCATCTGATGCAGCACTCCATCACTCTCCTTCTTGGTCAAATAGCCCTTACACAGCCTGGAGGTGCGTTTTGGGTCATTGTCCTGTTGAAAAACAAATGATAGTCCCACTAAGAGCAAACCAGATGGGATGGCGTATTGATACAGAATGCTGTTGTAGCCATCTCTCTCTCTTATATGATTCCATGTGTGTTACTTCATAGTTTTGATGTCTTCACTATTATTCAACATTGTAGAAAATAGTAAAAATAAAGAAAAACCCTTGAATGAGTAGTGGTGTCCAAACTTTTAACTGATACTGTACATGCCACAGAACATGTTACCCAAGGTGAAATGAAATATATTCTCAGCTTTTATTTTACATTAAGAAATGTATTAACACCATAAATAATATTTGCGATGATATTAACATGGTTTTGTTGATGTTGCCTTTGATCAGTTTTGTATTTAATTTAATTTCATCAGATTTTCACAGTGAATTTACTAAACTATCTTGCTGCTGGTCAACATTTTAATATGAAAGACTCTTTCTAATCAACAATCATTCTAGTGCTTGCAATAAAATGTCAATCAGAAGGCTAACATTAAGCCTTTTGCATGTTATATTTTGAGGTTTAAAAAAAACAAATGTTCCCCAATGGTAAACAGCTGTCTGCTGTCTGCTCCACCTAACTGGAATGGCTGTGTGTGGACTGAGTGCTGGATCACAGAGTGCATGCTTGCTTTTGTATATCTAAGTGGGCCCTTTACATGGAGTGATCTCATCTCCTCCACTCTTCACTGTGTGTGTTAGACAGCCGAGGTGGCGCCCGCCCGCCTGCCCGTGTTGTGTGTCACACAGACCTGGCTAGTGTTTTAGAGGCCCAGGCTAACAGGGAGCTCAGAGCCAGACAGGAAGTGTTTTGGACGGGTGGGCCGTGAAAACATACGCAGCTCTGTGGTCGGTTAGCGAGGCGGCGGGTGGCGTTTAGAGAGAACACACTGGTTACCCAGACCGTGCAGCCATGTGGCCACAACCACATGGCTGCACAGGCCAGAGAGGGGGAGAGAGAAGAGAGAATAGAGAGAGGAGAGCAGACAAACTGATAGAGAAGAAAGAGGGAGCTACAGACGATGGGTGGATGGATGGATGGAGGTATTGAGCAGTTCAGAGATCTTGTTGCCACACTTCATTCTGCTTATTTAACTTGCATAGTTTAATAAAAGTTCAATCAAAAATACAAATATATATTAATAAATCCACGTTTGACCCATGTTATGTGTGCATACTGTTTAAGCTTTTTCCATGCTTGACATGGAACTGCAAAGTGTTGACACTTCTCTGTGAAGAATCCTATTTTTACTCTACATTATGTAGTAGTCTTGAGTCCTGGTTGTCTCTTTTCACAGAAAGACATTACCACAGAGAACTAGACTGCTCACTCAAGTTTTCAGCCAACACTTCACCACTGAGAAACAATGTCCTTGGTCTCCCAGGAAATTCCCAGCTACTGTACAGATAGATGGTTGTGGGGAAAGAAACATTTAGAGAAATTCTCTAGAATGCAGGGATGACAGAGGAGAAGAATTGAGCATGGTTATCCAAGCCCTCAGGGTGGAGCAACATGTCAGAGACAGTGTCCTGTCCTTTATCTTGCAGACCTATTGGAGGGCAGGGAAAGGAGAGCCTGTATGTAAAGCTAACAGCTGGTTGGTTAACGTAGGCAAGTTGTGTCGGTGGTGAGTTGTTTGCCGGGTTGACGTCACGGCTACATCAGCGTTCCTCACTTCTCCTTACTCCCCCGGAGCAGCTGAGGCCTGCAGTCTTCTCCACAGGGGCATCCTCTCTGTGATCTGGAGCCGCTGAGGCCTGCAGTCTTCTCCACAGAGACAGCCTCTCTGTGATCTGGAGCCGCTGAGGCCTGCAGTCTTCTCCACAGGGACAGCCTCTCTGTGATCTGGAGCCGCTGAGGCCTGCAGTCTTCTCCACAGAGACAGCCTCTCTGTGATCTGGAGCAGTTGAGGCCTGCAGTCTTCTCCACAGAGACAGCCTCTCTGTGATCTGGAGCCGCTGAGGCCTGCAGTCTTCTCCACAGGGACAGCCTCTCTGTGATCTGGAGCAGCTGAGGCCTGCAGTCTTCTCCACAGAGACAGCCTCTCTGTGATCTGGAGCAGCTGAGGCCTGCAGTCTTCTCCAAAGGGACAGCCTCTCTGTGATCTGGAGCCGCTGAGGCCTGCAGTCTTCTCCACAGGGACAGCCTCTCTGTGATCTGGAGCAGCTGAGGCCTGCAGTCTTCTCCACAGGGACAGCCTCTCTGTGATCTGGAGCCGCTGAGGCCTGCAGTCTTCTCCACAGGGACAGCCTCTCTAAGGTCCATTTCCACAGGGACAGGCCCTCACCATACCCAGCAGCACAATCCCTAGCTAATCCCTGTTTTCACCCCACTCTGCTCTGCTTAGTAACAAGGGAATAATACATGGGTAGTTGTGGTGGTCCAATACACATGCTCTTTGACGGTACCTGGTGCTGACATTGAAGGGGATGTGAAGATAGTGAATGTTGTGAAGGTTATGGATGGTGTTGAGAGGGGATCAGTGGGGTGATTGATTTTTAGGTTACTGAATTCACAAGGCTTTAATATAATTATTTCCTGTAGGGATTTTAGATGTACCCCTGCTTATGTTTGACCTGTAACTGAAATACAGTGCATTCGGAAAGTATTCAGACCCCTTCCATTTTTCCCAAAAATGTTACGTTTCAGCCTTATTCTAAAATGAATACAATATTATTTTCCTCATCAATCTACACACAATACCCCATAATGACAAAGCGAAAACATGTTTTTATAATTTTTTGCTAATTTATTAAACATAAAAAACAGACGCCATAAGTATTCAGAAACGTTGCTATGAGACTCGAACTTGAGCTCAGGTGCATCCTGTTTCCATTGATCATCCTTGAGATGTTTCTTCAACTTGATTGGAGTCCACAGCCAAGACAACACAGGAGGGGCTTTGGGGCAAGTCTTTGAATGTCCTTCAGTGGCCCAGCCAAAGCCTGGACTTGAACCCGATCGATAACCTCTGGAGAGACCTGAAAATACCTGTGAAGCAAAGCTCCCCATCCAACCTGACAGAGCTTGATAGTGTGGGTCAATTCCTTCAACAGATGATCAGGTCTATATAAATATCAAATTAGTAAACGAAAGGAAACACGGAGTCTTTGTTTAAGTATTACAAGTATCCTTTAGTAATACAATTGTAGGCAGAAGTTGGTACAGAGTACAATATATAAAACTCTCCCCAGGTTCTGCAAAATGTCTAAGACATCCTGTTAGTCATATAGCCTCCCCAGTCCTCCTTGCGTGACTTTCCCTGGCAACAACATTTTAATAATTATAAACTCCCCCTGACAGCAGCAACCATCTTATCAGCAACTAAAAGCTCAGAAGTGGGTTTGACCGAAACTTGACCTTTTCATCACAAGTATAGGGTCATAACAAGGTGAACGAGTTCAAGCATCTTCTGACAGGTGACTGTTTTCATCAGGCCTGCGGCAGCCTTGTGTTTTCAGAAAACCAGTCGTATTCTCAGAACCTCAGATAGCCAGGTGGGACCCAGACAGGAGGAGTCTGAGCGTAGGCAATTTCTGCCTTCTGATAGTGTCTGAAGGGTACAACACTCAAAACAGGTGTTAACACACACAAGACCTTACAGTTTATCATAACACAATTTATTAACCCTTTAAAAGGTATGAGGCCTTGGTTTAACCTTTCAATAGGATCTGCAGAGAAGAATGGGAGAAACTCCCCAAATACAGGTGTGCCAAGCTTGTAGCTTCATACCCAAGAAGACTCCAGGTTGTAATCGCTCCCAAAAGGTGCTTCAACAAAGTACTGAGTAAAGGGTCTGAATACTTAGGTAAATGTGATATTTCTGTTTTTATATTTAATACATTTGCATTTTTTTCTTCTAAAAACCTGTTTTTGCTTCGTCTTTATGGGGTAATGTGTTTAGATTGATGAGGGGGAAAAACAATGTCATCCATTTTAGAATAAGGCTGTAACGTAACAAAATGTGGAAAAAGTCAAGGGGTCTGAATACTTTCCGAATGCACTGTATAGCGTGTGAACTTAAAGTGAAGTCAAGCTAAAACATGGCCGCAATTGACAGGGATTATGCTATGGTGATGGTAAGTAATCTCTATCCCAATTGTCACCTGTCCTTTCTGATCAATGGGCAGATGAATACCCCTCTGCCCCCAGGCCCTACAGAGGTACAGCAGGAGATGGATTCTTATCTCACCATCTATCTCTCTCGCTCTCTTTCTATTTCTTTATCTTTCGCTCTCTCTCTCGCTCTCTTTCTATTTCTTTATCTTTCGCTCTCTCTTGTTCTCGCTCTCTGTCTCGCTCTCTGTCGCTCATGCTCTCATGCTCTCGCTGGTCCTCTCTCTCTCTCTCACACACACACACACACACACACACACACACACACACACACACACACACACACACACACACACACACACACACACACACACAGGGCCATCTCTGGCTGGTGGCCTACCTTTTTACCCTCCTCTCACCCCACAGGATCCAAGCTTATCCCTCCCCAATTTCATCTATAGCCCTAAATCCTCCTGATCGGATCATTCCCTGGCAGCCACCACCGTTACGTTGTGTCTACCCCCCCAGAAGTGGTTCACTCCAACAGGTAATCCAGGGGATGTTTTCCACACACTTTATGGGCTCTTTTCACTGGAGTGCACAACTGTTTCTGTATTTTTCCTGGCCACCTTACTGAGCCCTGTACAGTTCAGGATTTAAGCATTGTGTGTCGGTCTCTCTAGTCGGCCCACTGTTTGTATTCCATTGTTGTCCAAGGTAAAGCCAAGGCCTGGTGGGTCAGAAGGTATAGTCAGTAGGCCCTACTATTTGCCAGATTGGTTTGGCTGATATGGTGAAAAAGCATTTTTTTTGTTAAAGTTTGAAAAGGTATTCGATGCAGAGAGATTTGACAAGCAGTTTTCTTGAGCCTCCCTCCGTCAGAGTCATGGAATTTGTATTTGTATTCATTTATTGAACCTTTTATTTAACTAGGCAAGTCAGTGAAGGGAGTGTTGAACAGCACTTTCTCTGCCCGCCCCCCTCCCCTCGGCCCTCCTCCCTGTGGCCCTGCTCCAGGCCCCCGGCCTCCAGGCCTCTCTCCCCTGCTCTCTGCTGACCAGCTGGGTCCAAATTACAAAGAGCCTACCACACTGCCACTTTATGTGCAATTCCACTTTTTATTGAGAAACAAGATTGTTTTTCGCCTCACAAATTGTATTTGGTTTTGTGCTCCTTCCTGCACCCCCCCCCCCCCCCCCCCCAGAACACAGCAGTGCCCTACTGTGTTGACAGACATCACTTTTTTTTGGCCAATGACTGGAATGTATTCTCCCATTTTTATATTTCTCTTTTTGATACTCAGTTGTTCTCTGACTGGAGGGAACTTAGTAATCAGTTCTTTCCTTCCTCTGGAACAGAAGATTGTTCCAGAGACTTCAATCTCAGAAGATCAACATTATGATGACCTTCTAACACTGAGAGGAGGCTGTTGATGCTCAGAGGAGCAGACAGGCCACAGTGCATCAGGAAGGGTCAATCTGTGGGGAATGACACATTTGTCTGATGTTTCTAAAGTCTATCGGCCTACTGCGTTCATGTCAATGACTATGAGCTGGACAACATCCAGACAGATTCTGAATTGTTTGAGCTTGGTGTGATAAGGTATGGTTTAATCATCTAGGAAGTTACTCATACCATTCTATTTTGATAGATCTAGACAATAGAGCACAGTGCTGCTCCAGTTCTTTAAAGATAGACAAAAACTGTATTTTGAATTGTTCATCATGAAATAGTTCTCTAGGCTAGGGAATGGTTATGTTATACAGTTTCTGGTTATTCTTCCCCATAGAGGTGAAGTTCAGCGATCAGAGTGTTATTCCATGTGTCGTTTCCCGCTCCACGGCTTTAGACATTCAGTGTATGAATCGTCTGCTTCACGGAAGGAAAGTCATCTCCTTCCAAATGACCAGGAACATTGATAGATCTGTTAGTGAGGACATTCAAGTCCACATATCTCTTTCATTATATTCCTCAATGGCAACTGGGGAAATTTTACTTCAGTATCGGCAAGGTCTATTATAATGGAAAAGGAGAGAAAATTGTCACTTTAAACATGTATATGGCTTCAAGCGTAATAGTGAAAGTAATTTGTTAAGTGCTTATAAATCCCTTGCTAAAGTTTCCAAGATTTCTGCCTAAAGCAAGCACTTAATTAGCATATTAATTTTTCAGAATGGCTTTGAGGAGCGCTCCTCAATTTTTCCCAATTTCATTTTTTTCACTCCCTTAATGTGAAAATATTTTCTCCCGTTCTGCAATTTATTTATCAAAGCTGAAGCTTCATTTGGATTCACTGTGAGTTTTTTCCTGTGTGAGTCTGGGAGGAGGAGGTGTATCTGTGCTCGGCATCACTGGGGCCCTATAATAAGCTATAAGCTGCTTCTATCAATCTTCATAACTGTAAAATAATCTATTGACTATGGGTAGGAGTGTAAAGCACATCTAATCATTAAGATAAGAGAAAGGAGTGGGTATTGCCTCTGTTTGTCAAGATAGAATATTGCTGCCTGTTGTACCAAGGCGATATTAAAATAGCATGCTGTAAAATAAAGAAACAGCCGTGACAGCGTCATGTCATTCTCCTGAACAGTGTTTATTTGTCACCAGGGTGTAATGGTGGTGTAATGACCTCAGCTCTAACCTGAAGATGAAATCAACATGGTCTTTGATGTAAGGTGATTGCAGAGCTGCATTGCTTTGAAGCCTATAGGTTACACTATATTTACATCAAGGAGTCCACATGGTGCATGCTTACGTCAAAGCAGGGCTTTAACTCCTGTTACATGAATATCCTCTGATGGAACAGAACGGAAGCTTCTGTTCTGCAGCCGTACAGCAGGTCTCGTTTCCACATTGTCTCGGCATTGAGAAAGGTTGGTTAGGTTATGTGTTCAGTCTGGAATCTGGCCAATGAATGGATTGGATTGAGTACTAGGCTACTACACTCTAATCCTTGATAGTTGACCCTGCTTTGACCTTCTGGATTACTCTCAAAGGAATGATGATTTTTGTTACTACAGTACATTCCCCTTTTTAAAGGGACAGGTTCAAATGGCACATGATCTATGTGGAGATAACTGAAGCCAGACATAATACTGTGCTGTATGTCTGGTGCTACACTTTCATATTATTGATGCTGTTCCTGAGTTGTTTACACTATAGAAATAGCAGGAAAGGGTTAAACCATGTGTAGAACAGAATGGACCCTCTGAGCAGAAAATACACATGGTATGAACAGAAACGGAGAACAATTGTCAGAAAATGGAACATAAATATAAAAAAATCGAACAGGATGAATGTGTAGCAGTGTGTTACCTCCGTCAACCAGATCATTGTGTCTCAATGACACACACACACACACACACACACACACACACTCTCTATCTCACTGGGGGGTCCTGTGGGGAGGGTGTTTGGCTGGGTGGCCTGGGCCGGGGACCAAAAGCAGGCAGCCTCTCTCTGCATCCATCCAGGCAAATGTAACTAATCAGCTAAGCGGGAGCTCTCAGTCAAACAGGACTATGGCTGTCAGTCAGGGTTAGCGGCTGCCGAGTGCATTTGAATATGTGCATTACAATTCCACTTCGCAAATATGGACAAATTGGAGCTCTGCGGCTAAATTTAGGGAGCGTGAATAGAATGTGGCAAGCGTGCTGTCGCACTGTCACTCAAAAACCCAGTGACACGCCTGGCATAAGCTAAAGGGGGGGGGGTGGGGGGGGGGGGGGCTTTTTAACTCGCATCCACTGTCATTCAGAGAACTTCATTCTCTGATGGTTGTCGGGGGGGGGGGGGAAAGCCTTATGTATAAGGACCTTGGTAATCAGTGCTGGATATGTGATTTGAGATGATGGAGGAGGGGAGTTGATTATCTCACCTTAATCAGGCGGGGTCCAGATATAAAGAGGCAAAGCTGATGAAGAACATCAGCTGAGTCTCGTATAGGGGCGTCTCGTCCAATCAAATCAGCAGAGTCTTGTATAGGGGCGTCTCGTCCAATCAAATCAGCTGTCTCGTATAGGGACGTCTCGTTTTCCTCTTACATAGTCTGAACAACAGTAGTAGTCAGACTCAATCACAGCCTTCGTCATCAACCACAATCAAAGTGGAGAGGCTGGCACTTAATCACAAGTAAATAAGTACATGCAAACTAACGCATGTCGTAACACAGACCACTCTACTGGACCCTTGGGGAGGTTTTAGAGATGGGACTGTGAGAGTTGATACACAACAGGTGTTCCCCTCGACACCCTCATCTTTTATTTTTTTCTGATTAGTATTAACACGAATCAACACTAATATGCATCTCCTGCATACATCACACTGTAATATTTAGTCAGTTCAGCGTCACCTTTTTCCACAATCCATGACTGTTTTCCTTTAGTTGTCCTGCTCTGTGCCTGGATAAAGATCTGTGTTTGAGGGCGTTTTTCACTACAGCACATCATCTAATGAAAGATCTTAATTAGATCTCCTCTGTGCCCAGAGAAATATAGATGCAATAATCAGTCTTCACTCCTATCTATCGGTTTTGCTTCCATTCTATGAGGCTCTAGGACACTTTCTGCCTTTGTCATCCATCCTCCTTTTGTTAGTCAATTTTGAAATCCTCATATCCTCTGAAGGAAGTCTTGAGTTGCAGTTAAATAACTATTCTCGTGCTCTTGGAAAGAGTCACTGATCTCAATCCCCCTGTGATCAGAGCAGAGAGAGAGGCTGCTTTCTTCTCCTGTTGAGGCGTGTCCTTACACAACGAGGAGAGGCGACTGACTCCATCCATTACCTCAACCTCTCCATCACATCACGGCCCCCTGAGTGATTCTGTTGGCTCCTCTCTCTCCGACACCTCACTGCTTTATGACTCAGTTTATCTTCTGACGGCCACGACCGTCTACAAACCACCTTTTTCCCCTTTACCTTCCACCTTCTTTCCGCCAATCCATCCAATTCAAACAAACTTGTACGAAATAGAGGTAGGACAATGTCTGGCTGCTTTACAGGATAAGCTGTGGAGTGTTATCTGAGCTAGAAACGTTAGACGGTGTGTCTGAATATTTCTGTGAGCGATATTGAAGCTGAGGGTGGATTGTGATGTCTAAAGTAAATGCCCTGGCCCTAGACACTCTCTGTCAGTGGTGTAGAGGGTCTAATGAATGTTGAAAAGGTGTGAAGAGGCCAGGTCCTTCTACACCATCCCCTCACTGTGGACAAGGTGCTGAACTAATGCAGCCAGTCTTCACTGCAGCTGCTGCTTCAAACTATCTATTCTAAGAGTTGCTCTGAAAGCCTGTTCTAACCATCAGCCTGTATGTTAATGTGTAGAAGGAGGGAGTCAGCAGTCATATGCCAGGTGAGAGGAGGAGGGAATGAGATGGTCAGCAGTTTTACCAGGTGCCTGCCTTATGAGCATTCTTAAAAAGACATAGAAAAATACATTTCCTCTAAAACAAGTGTTTTAGCATTTCATTGCACATGTTAATGGAAATGTCAGTAACTTTTTATTCTTGTCCTTGATTGGTCCTCTATCTGCCCTTTATGGTTGACTTGATGCTTGCTTGCCAAACAGGCTGGGTTGAAAAGTGCCTCTACATCATAAGCTGAAAAAGAGGAGAGAAAATGTTAGGGAGAGTGGATGAAGCTAGACTAAACCTGCTGTTGATGACAGACAACCTTTTCTTCATGGTCTCCATCATCTGTGAAACAGCCCACCTGTTTCCCTCCTATTGTCATTGGTGTTTTATCAGCACTTCACAGCCCAAACAGGCAGAAGAAGTCGGCCCACTCCAAACGTGTCAAGGTGTGTGTGTGTTTGTGTGTCAGTGTGTGTGTTTGTGTCTCAGTGTGTGTGAAAGGGAATCTTTCAGCGGCAGGCTGACAGCTGACATTCTCAAAAAGGGGTAAGCAGGAAGGCCGGAGGCATTTGGAGGCACAGGAATGGAGAAGAATTATCAATCTCGATCCATGAAAGACGACAGGGCCTAAACAGCAGCATCAGCAGCTGGAGACTGACTGAGAATTCCCCAAGTCAGCGACTGGTTCCCTGCACAGATAGAAAACTCATTGCATTCTCTCCTCCATCACCGTCAGGCCATGCCGTTCGCTGGTGTGTCATTCCCATTTCTCCACTCGGCACTCTCCAGAGACTGATTTTTCATATTCATGGATTCGGCCTGGGAATTTATGTACTTGAGATTGCAAAGATGCCTAAATCTCTGCCTGGACCGACACTATTCTATCCCCTAAACCAGGGGTAGGCAACTAGATTCAGCCACGGCTGATTTTTGTCTGAGCGGATGGTCAGGGGGCCAGAACATCATTATAATGATTTCTGCAATGCAAATTGACCACGACAAAGCCCAAAAATACATTGTACTTTGATTACATTGAGACACGAGCACATGCCTTTTTTATATCATGGGAATAATGGGAACAGATTTCCTAAATTAAACTTGTTTTTAGCTGAAGTCCTGGTGATTTTAGTATTTTCTGACCAATAAACTAAAATCCAGCTGCCGACGCCTGCCCTTAGCTCTCTATCTCTGAGCACTGACTACAGTTTCTGGGTGGAGAGGAGAGGTAAAGACCAGGCATTGTTTTGTGTTCATTCCTTTGTAACACCTACTGAACCTCTCCCCTCCTCTCCTCACGACACACCTCTCCCTCGTCTCCCTTTCCACCACTGCTTCACAGATGGAGCTTTTCAAATTTTCACAAATAATGAGACAACGTTCGCTGTCGTAACTAACTGCACCCGCCAATCCCCCTGTGATCAGAGCAGAGAGAGAGGCTGCTTTCTTCTCCTGTTGAGACGTGTCCTTCCACAACGAGGAGAGGCGACTGACTTCATCCATTACCTCAACCTCTCCATCACATCACGGCCCCCTGAGTGATTCTGTTGGCTCCTCTCTCTCCGACACCTCACTGCTTTATGACTCAGTTTATCTTCTGACGGCCACGACCATCTACAAACCACCTTTTTCCCCTTTACCTTCCACCTTCTTTCCGCCAATCCATCCAATTCAAACAAACTTGTACGAAATAGAGGTAGGACAATGTCTGGCTGCTTTACAGGATCAGCTGTGGAGTGTTATCTGAGCTAGAAACGTTAGACGGTGTGTCTGAATATTTCTGTGAGCGATATTGAAGCTGAGGGTGGATTGTGATTTCAAATCAAATGTTATTGGTCACATACATGTGATTAGCAGATGTTATTGGTCACATACATGTGATTAGCAGATGTTATTGCAGGTGTAGCGAAATGTTTGTGCATCTAGCTCCGACAGTGCAGTAATATCTAACAGTTTCCCAACATATACTGTAATACATGTAAATCTAAGGAATGGATTAAGAATATATATACACTACTGTTCAAAAGTTTGGCATCACTCTGAAATGTCCTTGATTTTTAAAGAAAAGCACATTTTTTTGTGCATTAAAATAACATCAAATTGATCAGAAATACAGTGTAGACATTGTTTATGTTGTAAATGACTATTGTAGCTGGAAACGGCTGATTTTTTAAAGGAATATCTACATAGGCGTACAGAGGCCCATTACTAGCAACCATCACTCCTGTGTTCCAATGGCACGTTGTGTTAGCTAATCCAAGTTTATCATTTTAAAAGGCTAATTGAGCATTAGAAAACCCCTTTGCAATTATGTTAGCACAGCTGAAAACTGAAGAAATAAAACTGGCCTTCTTTAGACTAGTTGAGTATCTGGAGCATCAGCATTTGTAGGTTCGATTACAGGCTCAAAATGGCCAGAAACAAAGAGCTTTCTTCTGAGACTCGTCAGTCTATTCTTATTCTGAGAAATGAAGGCTATTCCATGCAAGAAATTGCCAAGAAACTGAAGATCTCGTACAACGCTGTCTACTACTCCCTTCACAGAACAGCGCAAACTGCCTCTAACGGGTATTGAAAGAGTGGGAGGCCCCGGTGTACAACTGAGCAAGAACACTTTGATTTTATTTTAATGGACAAAAATGTGCTTTCTTTCAAAAACAATGATGATTAATGCAAGATACGGAGACTTTATTAAAGTGGCTTGTGTTTAATTTCCTTAAAGTGGCCAGTGATTCCTAATCTATCTCTATAGGCAGCAGCCTCTGATGTGCTGGAGTTAGTTGTGTAGTATAGAATATAATATGTGATATGTGATGTGATATGTAAACCCGTAGAATAGTGTGGAGTGCAGTTTATACATATGAGATGAGTAATGGTAGATACGGAACATTATTAAAGTGGCTAGTGATCCATTTCTAAAAGTGGCCAGTGATTCCTAATCTATGTCTATAGGTAGCCACTCCTGATGTGCTTGTGATGGCTGTTTAGCAGTCTGATGGCCTTGAGATTGACAAACAGCTTCTGTCTCTCTGTCCCAGCTTTGATGCACCTGTACTGACCTCGCCTTCTGGATGGTAGCGGTGTGAACAGGCAGTGGCTCGGGTGGTTGATGTCCTTGATGATCTTTTTGGCCTTCCTGTGACATCGGGTGGTGTTGGTGTCCAGGAGGGTGCGAAGTTTGCCCCCGGTAATGTGTTGGGCCGACTGCACCAGCCTCTGGAGAACTTTGCGGTTGTCAGCGATGCAGTTGCCGTACCAGGCGGTGATACAGTCCGACAGGATGCTCTCAATTGTGCATTTGTAAAAGTTTGTTAGGGTTTTATGTGTTAAGCCAAGTTTCTTTAGCCTCCTGAGGTTGAGGGTCCACCCTCACTGTCTGTGTGGGTGGACCATTTAAGTTTGTCTGTGATGTGTACGCCAAGGAACTTGAAGCTTTCCACTTTCTCCACTGCGGTCCCATCATTGTGGATAGGGGGGGTGCTCCCTGTGCTTTTTCCTGAAGTCCACGATCATCTCCTTCATTTTGTTGAGGTAGAGTGAAAGGTTATTTTCTTGGCACCACACTCCGGGAGCCCTCACCTCCTCCCTGTAGGCTGTCTCATCATTGTTGGTAATCAAGCATACTACTGTTGTGTCGTCTACAAACTTGATAATTGAGTTGAAGGCCTGCTTGGCCACGCAGTCATGGGTGAACAGGGAGTCCAGGAGGGGGCTGAGCACACCTATGGGGCCCCAGTGTTGAGGAGGTCTAAAGTAAATGCCCTGGCCCTAGACACTCTCTGTCAGTGGTGTAGAGGGTCTAATGAATGTTGAAAAGGTGTGAAGAGGCCAGGTCCTTCTACACCATCCCCTCACTGTGGACAAGGTGCTGAACTAATGCAGCCAGTCTTCACTGCAGCTGCTGCTTCAAACTATCTCTTTTAAGAGTTGCTCTGAAAGCCTGTTCTAACCACCAGCCTGTATGCTAATGTGTAGAAGGAGGGAGTCAGCAGTCATATGAGGAGAGAAAGAGACAGAGAAAGGAAGAGAGAGTATTCAGTAAGAAGGATAGAGGAAGGCAGGAGGATGGAAGATGGAAGGCCTGTTGTCTGGTGTCAGAGAAGGGGAGATGGAAAGAGACGGAAGGATAGGGATGGAGGGGGAAGATGGAAGGCCTGTTGTCTGGTGTCACAGTGGAGAGAAATGGACAGAGTAATTGCGTTGTTCCAGGGCCTGAGAGATCCCTTCAGCCATGACAGACACACACACACACACACACACACACACACACACACACACACACACACACACACACACACACACACACACACACACACACACACACACACACACACACACACACACACACACACACACACAGGCTCACGTGCCTGTCAGGAGGCATAAAGACAGCAGGAGCTGAAAAAACCTAACTCTCAGTAGACAAGTTGAGGCAGCCTGCTAGCGCAAAGCCCAGCCTGAAAATGACTGGAGAGAAAGACATACAGGCAGATCATCTATCAAGGGAAGCAGATGAAACTACAGGGAGGGAAAGATGTCAGACGGATGGACGGAGAGAATAGAAGGAAGGCAGAGAGAGATGGAGACTGAAGTGCTGCTGGCTTGCTGCTCATAAAGATGGCGGGTGATAAATGTGAGCAATGTTGATGGTTTCCATGGCTGCACTTGGCCATCCATTGTTTCGGGATGTGTTGCTAGTGCTGATGGGTAGTCCAACCTATGGTGGTGGCGGACAAGGGGAGAGATGGACTCCTTTCTCCTCTCTCCTTTTTTCCTTCTCTTCTCTCTCCTATATTCTCTCTCTTATCCTCTTCTCTCTCCTATCTTCTCTCTCCTATCTTCTCTCTCCTGTCATCTTCTCTCTCCTGTCATCTTCTCTCTCCTGTCATCTTCTCTCTCCTATCTTCTCTCTCCTATCTTCTCTCTCTTCTGTCCTCTTCTCTCTCCGATCTTCTCTCTCCTCTGTCCTCTTCTTTCTCCTATCTTCTCTCTCCTGTCTTCTTCTTTCTCCTATCTTCTCTCTCCTGTCTTCTTCTTTCTCCTATCTTCTCTCTCCTGTCCTCTTCACTCTCCTATATTCTCTCTCTTATCCTCTTCTCTCCTATCTTCTCTCTCTTCTGTCCTCTTCTCTCTCTGATCTTCTCTCTCCTCTGTCCTCTTCTTTCTCCTATCTTCTCTCTCCTGTCTTCTTCTTTCTCCTATCTTCTCTCTCCTGTCCTCTTCACTCTCCTATATTCTCTCTCTTATCCTCTTCTCTCCTATCTTCTCTCTCTTCTGTCCTCTTCTCTCTCCTATCTTCTCTCTCCTGTCCTCTTTTCTCTCCTATCTTCTCTCTCCTATCCTCTTCTCTCTCCTATATTCTCTCTCTTATCCTCTTCTCTCTCCTATCTTCTCTCTCCTGTCCTCTTCCCTCTCCTATCTTCTCTCTTCTGTCTTCTCTCTCCTATCTTCTCCCTCTTCTGTCCTCTTCTCCCTCTTCTGTCCTCTTCTCTCTCCTGTTCTCTTCTCTCTCCTGTTCTCTTCTCTCTCCTGTTCTCTTCTCTCTCCTATCTTCTCTCTCCTGTTCTCTTCTCTCTCCTATCTTCTGTCTCCTGTCCTCTTCTCTCTCCTATCTTCTATCTCCTGTTCTCTTCTCTCTCCTGTTCTCTTCTCTCTCATATCTTCTCTCTCCTGTCCTCTTCTCTCTCCTGTTATCTTCTCTCTCCTGTTCTCTTCTCTCTCCTGTCCTCTTCTCTCTCCTGTTCTCTTCTCTCTCCTATCTTCTCTCTCCTCTGTCCTCTTCTTTCTCCTATCTTCTCTCTCCTGTCTTCTTATTTCTCCTATCTTCTCTCTCCTGTCCTCTTCTCTCTCCTATATTCTCTCTCTTATCCTCTTCTCTCCTATCTTCTCTCTCCTGTCCTCTACCCTCACCTATCTTCTCTCTCTTCTGTCCTCTTCTCTCTCCTGTTCTCTTCTCTCTCCTGTTCTCTTCTCTCTCCTGTTCTCTTCTCTCTCCTATCTTCTCTCTCCTGTTCTCTTCTCTCTCCTATCTTCTGTCTCCTGTCCTCGTCTCTCTCCTATCTTCTCTCTCCTGTTCTCTTCTCTCTCCTATCTTCTCTCTCCTATCCTCTTCTCTCTTCTATATTATCTCTCTTATCCTCTTCTCTCTCCTATCTTCTCTCTCCTGTTCTCTTCTCTCTCCTATCTTCTCTCTCCTGTTCTCTTCTCTCTCCTATCTTCTCTCTCCTGTTCTTTTCTCTCTCCTATCTTCTCTCTCCTGTTCTCTTCTCTCTCCTATTTCTCTCTCCTGTCCTCTTCTCTCTTCTGTCCTCTTCTCTCTCCTGTTCTCTTCTCTCTCCTGTTCTCTTCTCTCTCCTGTTCTCTTCTCTCTCCTATCTTCTCTCTCCTGTTCTCTTCTCTCTCCTATCTTCTGTCTCCTGTCCTCTTCTCTCTCCTATCTTCTCTCTCCTGTTCTCTTCTCTCTCCTGTCTTCTCTCTCCTGTTCTTTTCTCTCTCCTATCTTCTCTCTTCTGTCCTCTTCTCTCTCCTGTTCTCTTCTCTCTCCTGTTCTCTTCTCTCTCCTGTTCTCTTCTCTCTCCTATCTTCTCTCTCCTGTTCTCTTCTCTCTCCTATCTTCTGTCTCCTGTCCTCTTCTCTCTCCTATCTTCTCTCTCCTGTTCTCTTCTCTCTCCTATCTTCTCTCTCCTGTTCTCTTCTCTCTCCTATCTTCTGTCTCCTGTCCTCTTCTCTCTCCTATCTTCTCTCTCCTGTTCTCTTCTCTCTCCTGTTCTCTTCTCTCTCATATCTTCTCTCTCCTGTCCTCTTCTCTCTCCTGTCCTCTTCTCTCCCCTGTTCTCTTCTCTCTCCTGTTCTCTTCTCTCTCCTGTTCTCTTCTCTCTCCTGTTCTCTTCTCTCTCCTATCTTCTCTCTCCTGTCCTCTTCTCTCTCCAATCTTCTATCTCCTGTTCTCTTCTCTCTCCTGTTCTCTTCTCTCTCCTATCTTCTCTCTCCTCTGTCCTCTTCTCTCTCCTGTTCTCTTCTCTCTCCTGTTCTCTTCTCTCTCCTGTTCTCTTCTCTCTCCTGTTCTCTTCTCTCTCCTATCTTCTCTCTCCTGTTCTCTTCTCTCTCCTATCTTCTGTCTCCTGTCCTCTTCTCTCTCCTATCTTCTCTCTCCTGTTCTCTTCTCTCTCCTATCTTCTGTCTCCTATCCTCTTCTCTCTTCTATATTATCTCTCTTATCCTCTTCTCTCTCCTATCTTCTCTCTCCTGTCCTCTTCTCTCTCCTATCTTCTCTCTTCTGTCCTCTTCTCTCTCCTGTTCTCTTCTCTCTCCTGTTCTCTTCTCTCTCCTATCTTCTCTCTCCTGTTCTCTTCTCTCTCCTATCTTCTGTCTCCTGTCCTCTTCTCTCTCCTATCTTCTCTCTCCTGTTCTCTTCTCTCTCCTGTTCTCTTCTCTCTCATATCTTCTCTCTCCTGTCCTCTTCTCTCTCCTGTCCTCTTCTCTCCCCTGTTCTCTTCTCTCTCCTGTTCTCTTCTCTCTCCTGTTCTCTTCTCTCTCCTGTTCTCTTCTCTCTCCTATCTTCTCTCTCCTGTCCTCTTCTCTCTCCAATCTTCTATCTCCTGTTCTCTTCTCTCTCCTGTTCTCTTCTCTCTCCTATCTTCTCTCTCCTGTTCTCTTCTCTCTCCTATCTTCTGTCTCCTGTCCTCGTCTCTCTCCTATCTTCTCTCTCCTGTTCTCTTCTCTCTCCTATCTTCTCTCTCCTATCCTCTTCTCTCTTCTATATTATCTCTCTTATCCTCTTCTCTCTCCTATCTTCTCTCTCCTGTTCTCTTCTCTCTCCTATCTTCTCTCTCCTGTTCTCTTCTCTCTCCTATCTTCTCTCTCCTGTTCTTTTCTCTCTCCTATCTTCTCTCTTCTGTCCTCTTCTCTCTCCTGTTCTCTTCTCTCTCCTGTTCTCTTCTCTCTCCTGTTCTCTTCTCTCTCCTATCTTCTCTCTCCTGTTCTCTTCTCTCTCCTATCTTCTGTCTCCTGTCCTCTTCTCTCTCCTATCTTCTCTCTCCTGTTCTCTTCTCTCTCCTGTTCTCTTCTCTCTCATATCTTCTCTCTCCTGTCCTCTTCTCTCTCCTGTCCTCTTCTCTCCCCTGTTCTCTTCTCTCTCCTGTTCTCTTCTCTCTCCTGTTCTCTTCTCTCTCCTGTTCTCTTCTCTCTCCTATCTTCTCTCTCCTGTCCTCTTCTCTCTCCAATCTTCTATCTCCTGTTCTCTTCTCTCTCCTGTTCTCTTCTCTCTCCTATCTTCTCTCTCCTGTTCTCTTCTCTCTCCTATCTTCTGTCTCCTGTCCTCTTCTCTCTCCTATCTTCTCTCTCCTGTTCTCTTCTCTCTCCTGTTCTCTTCTCTCTCATATCTTCTCTCTCCTGTCCTCTTCTCTCTCCTGTCCTCTTCTCTCCCCTGTTCTCTTCTCTCTCCTGTTCTCTTCTCTCTCCTGTTCTCTTCTCTCTCCTGTTCTCTTCTCTCTCCTATCTTCTCTCTCCTCTGTCCTCTTCTCTCTCCTGTTCTCTTCTCTCTCCTGTTCTCTTCTCTCTCCTGTTCTCTTCTCTCTCCTGTTCTCTTCTCTCTCCTATCTTCTCTCTCCTGTTCTCTTCTCTCTCCTATCTTCTGTCTCCTGTCCTCTTCTCTCTCCTATCTTCTCTCTCCTGTTCTCTTCTCTCTCCTATCTTCTGTCTCCTATCCTCTTCTCTCTTCTATATTATCTCTCTTATCCTCTTCTCTCTCCTATCTTCTCTCTCCTGTCCTCTTCTCTCTCCTATCTTCTCTCTTCTGTCCTCTTCTCTCTCCTGTTCTCTTCTCTCTCCTGTTCTCTTCTCTCTCCTGTTCTCTTCTCTCTCCTATCTTCTCTCTCCTGTTCTCTTCTCTCTCCTATCTTCTGTCTCCTGTCCTCTTCTCTCTCCTATCTTCTCTCTCCTGTTCTCTTCTCTCTCCTGTTCTCTTCTCTCTCATATCTTCTCTCTCCTGTCCTCTTCTCTCTCCTGTCCTCTTCTCTCCCCTGTTCTCTTCTCTCTCCTGTTCTCTTCTCTCTCCTGTTCTCTTCTCTCTCCTGTTCTCTTCTCTCTCCTATCTTCTCTCTCCTGTCCTCTTCTCTCTCCAATCTTCTATCTCCTGTTCTCTTCTCTCTCCTGTTCTCTTCTCTCTCCTATCTTCTCTCTCCTCTGTCCTCTTCTCTCTCCTGTTCTCTTCTCTCTCCTGTTCTCTTCTCTCTCCTGTTCTCTTCTCTCTCCTGTTCTCTTCTCTCTCCTATCTTCTCTCTCCTGTTCTCTTCTCTCTCCTATCTTCTGTCTCCTGTCCTCTTCTCTCTCCTATCTTCTCTCTCCTGTTCTCTTCTCTCTCCTATCTTCTGTCTCCTATCCTCTTCTCTCTTCTATATTATCTCTCTTATCCTCTTCTCTCTCCTATCTTCTCTCTCCTGTTCTCTTCTCTCTCCTATCTTCTCTCTCCTGTTCTTTTCTCTCTCCTATCTTCTCTCTCCTGTTCTCTTCTCTCTCCTATCTTCTCTCTCCTGTCCTCTTCTCTCTCCTATCTTCTCTCTCCTGTCCTCTTCTCTCTCCTATCTTCTCTCTCCTATCCTCTTCTCTCTCCTATATTCTCTCTCTTATCCTCTTCTCTCTCCTATCTTCTCTCTCCTGTCCTCTTCCCTCTCCTATCTTCTCTCTTCTGTCTTCTCTCTCCTATCTTCTCCCTCTTCTGTCCTCTTCTCTCTCCTGTTCTCTTCTCTCTCCTGTTCTCTTCTCTCTCCTGTTCTCTTCTCTCTCCTATCTTCTCTCTCCTGTTCTCTTCTCTCTCCTATCTTCTGTCTCCTGTCCTCTTCTCTCTCCTATCTTCTCTCTCCTGTTCTCTTCTCTCTCCTGTCCTCTTCTCTCTCATATCTTCTCTCTCCTGTCCTCTTCTCTCTCCTGTCCTCTTCTCTCCCCTGTTCTCTTCTCTCTCCTGTTCTCTTCTCTCTCCTGTTCTCTTCTCTCTCCTGTTCTCTTCTCTCTCCTGTTCTCTTCTCTCTCCTATCTTCTCTCTCTTCTGTCCTCTTCTCTCTCCTATCTTCTCTCTCCTCTGTCCTCTTCTCTCTCCTGTTCTCTTCTCTCTCCTGTCCTCTTCTCTCTCCTGTCCTCTTCTCTCCCCTGTTCTCTTCTCTCTCCTGTTCTCTTCTCTCTCCTGTTCTCTTCTCTCTCCTGTTCTCTTCTCTCTCCAATCTTCTATCTCCTGTTCTCTTCTCTCTCCTGTTCTCTTCTCTCTCCTCCTCTTCTCTCTCCTATCTTCTCTCTCCTCTGTCCTCTTCTCTCTCCTGTTCTCTTCTCTCTCCTGTTCTCTTCTCTCTCCTATCTTCTCTCTCCTGTTCTCTTCTCTCTCCTATCTTCTCTCTCCTGTCCTCTTCTCTCTCCTATCTTCTCTCTCTTGTCCTCTTCTCTCTCCTATCTTCTCTCTCCTCTGTCCTCTTCTTTCTCCTATCTTCTCTCTCCTGTCTTCTTCTTTCTCTTATCTTCTCTCTCCTGTCCTCTTCTCTCTCCTATATTCTCTCTCTTATCCTCTTCTCTCCTATCTTCTCTCTCCTGTCCTCTACCCTCACCTATCTTCTCTCTCTTCTGTCCTCTTCTCTCTCCTATCTTCTCTCTCCTGTCCTCTTTTCTCTCCTATCTTCTCTCTCCTATCCTCTTCTCTCTCCTATATTATCTCTCTTATCCTCTTCTCTCTCCTATCTTCTCTCTCCTGTTCTCTTCTCTCTCCTATCTTCTCTCTCCTGTTCTTTTCTCTCTCCTATCTTCTCTCTCCTGTTCTCTTCTCTCTCCTATCTTCTCTCTCCTGTCCTCTTCTCTCTCCTATCTTCTCTCTCCTATCCTCTTCTCTCTCCTATATTCTCTCTCCTGTCTTTCTCCTCTCCTCTTGTGTTTGAAAGTCAAAGTTTCAAAGCGCAGTGTGTGGCCTTGGGAAGGACCTGGCATAGGTAGTGACATTGGCGATAGGTGCCCCTCTGGACACGTCCCCACACACCCCAACAAATGAGCGCAGACTTGCAGCTCACATGCTACACTACTCGACACTCGCTTCAGACTCGGCAAACGATGATTCTGGGCCCTTACAGTGAATGTTCTTGAGATGTGTCCTCTAAAATGCTTTCACGTGTTGCTGATCTCTTTTCTCTCTCCTTTTTCTCTCCTTCCAGATGGTCACAAGAACAAAGAAAGTATTCGTAGGAGGATTATCAGCGAACACAGTAGTTGAAGATGTGAAGCTGTATTTTGAACAATTTGGCAAGGTAAGGCTTATTTGGAAGTGATGTCCTCTTCTTGTCCTGAGCCATTTCAAGATGATGGACTCTAGCGGATGAGGATGTTCTGTGGCACTCTAATTGGCAGTCAATAGCCTCATCATGTCTCTAATAGAGATCTGAGGAGGTCTACAGACACATTCACTGGGATGTGTCTGGTTCCTACACTGTCTGTGGAGGCTGGTTGTTTATATGAGTCTCCCCCATGTAGTCATATCCTGCAGCTTGTACCATAAGACCTGTTTTGTCAGTTGTCAGCCATGTAGGGGGACTGATTCCATCGTCGCTTCTGAAGTGTCTGTTTTAGCTTCTCCTTAGCATTGTTTGAATATTCTCCTTATTTTACAGAGAAATTAGAGACACAGCCAGGTTTTGATTGAGTGGCCTGGTTTTTCCTGGCTCGCTAAGGCTTTGTTTGAATATTTAGAAAATTCATCCTACGTTTTATATATATTTCCACACGGAGGTTGAAATAATACTGGGAAATTGTTAACATTATGATAGTGCACTTTTAGTGTAAGAGCTGTTTTAAAAGACTGCCAGAAATTTCAGCCTGTTTTGGCAGGATGGAGGTTTGGTCTGCCTGGTGATAACACCAGGCGGTAGTAAATGAGTTAATACCCCTGCCCCCGACCCCCCCCCCCCAGGTCACCAATAAGAAAGACAGTTCCAAACCTTTCTGCCAATAACGGCTAGTTTTCAGTTTTCTCCTCCTCACTCAAACCACTCCCAAACAGTCCTAGCTAAATTCTTGCCTGATAAATGGCTCTCTGCTAAGTTCTATTTTTTTTTTAAATGATTTTAATTTAGAACAATCACAGTAAGGTTACCCAGAAATGATTTGAATTTGAAAAAAAAGGATTATACCCTTTTTTTCAATTTTCACTTAAAATGACATACCCAAATCTAACTGCCTGTAGCTCAGGACCTGAAAGGATATGCAAATTCTTGATACCATTTGAAAAGAAACACTTTGAAGTTTGTGGAAATTTGAAATTAATGTAGGACAATATAACACATTCGATCTGGTAAAAGATAATACAAACCAAAAAACGTTTTTTTTTTTTCATCAGCTTGAAATGCAGGAGAAAGGCCATACTTTCAGATAGGAGTCCAGGTGTAATTTGGATTTTGGCCACCAGATGGCAGCAGTGCGCGATCCAGTGAAGATTTACCTTACTGCACAATATTTTGTATCAAGTCTGCTAGGAGTTTGCCCAAATGTGCCGAATTGGTAAATTAATACGTTTTTGAGTACATAACTATAGAGAACATGCAAAAATGCTATGGTAATTTTTTTTTTTTTAGCTTACACACTCCCAGGAATGTCCTACAAGATGGATCATTAGCTTATACGATTACTTTCACACATCTAGCTGGCCGGGCGGGGTGGGTGTGGAGCCAGAGACAGCAGTGGGGTCAAACTGTGGACCCCAGTTCCTACATTTGAACATGAAAATGAATTTTATCAAACAAAACTATGCTACATTTTATCTCTGGGACACTCAGAATGACAAATCAGAGCAAGATTACTGAATGTAAGTACATTATTTACCTTCAGAGGTGAATGTATCAAACCAGTTAATGGTATTTTTTCACTGTAATAGCTACTGCTAATTGGACACTGCAGTTAGATTAACAATACTTTTTGTTTTCTGCCCATATATGACATGTCTATGTCCCGGAAAGCTGGCTGTTGTATACAACGTCATTCTAGTCACATTAGCGCACGTTAGCAACAACCGTCCTGGTTTAGGGACACCCATCCCATAGAGGTTATTAAGGAACGGGCCACATGGTTCCTGTCCTGGAAGCCTCTAGATCTCATCTCTCCTGGGTTAGAGGAGGCCCAATCAAACTGACTGACAGAGAGGGGCTGGATCCTGGCCCTATACCCCCTGCCCCCGACCCCCGCAGGTCACCAGACTGGACCCATGGCCGCAGGGCCCCGTCTGTCTACCCGCACTATTGCCCCCTCTCTTGGTGTGTGTGTGTGTGTGCGCGCTTGTCAGTGAGGAGTCCATCTGAGTGAATAAAGCAGTTAATTAGCCAGTGTCCAAGACCTGTACCAAGTACAGCAGCTGTGTTTTCGGGGGAAGAAGTCAGAAGTGGAGGGATGGATGGACGGAAGAAGTCCGAAGTGGAGGAAAGAAGTCAGAAGTGGAGGGAGGAAAAGAGGGAGGTAGGAGGGGGGCTGGAAGTGAGTTGTCTGTAATGTAAACTGTGGGAATCCATTTGCAGCCTGCTCTTGATGACTCCCATGTCAGCACTATTGATACCTGTGTGTGTGTGCACATGTGCACTCGTGTTTGTGTGTGTATTAATGTCTGAGTGTGTGTGTCAGTATGTGTGCGTGTGTCAGTGTGTGTTTCGCATTTGTGTTTTGTTTGGTGCGGATCCAGAATTAGCCAATTAGCAGAGAGTGCTGCTGGCTGTGTGTGCTTCATGGGGGTGGGAAGCAGGTGGTGTGGGGAACCAGGGTCATAGGATCTGTCTTCTCACAGACTGTGCTCTCCCAGACCTAGCAGGCTGCGGTGTGTGTGTACTGCTATGACAGAGTGCTCTCCAGAAGAGAGGCCTTTCCTCCCTGTTCTATGCGTCAGCTCCAAAGTGCATCTTAAGCAGAGGAGCCCTAGGCTACAGGAAGCTAGATGTACTGAATGAGTCTGTTTAAATGGACCAGGGACACTACCACCTCTGTTTAGATACAGTCATCTACTTCTCAGTGCTACACTATGTATTGTCTTAATACAGACCAGAGTGACTGTCTTTTGGGATATTATTTGCATATGGTACTAATTAATCTCCTTCCTCTGTCCTCCAAGAGTAGTGCTTTATCAGCTAGCTATACCCAGTGTTATAAACCTAATGCAGTTTTCACTAAGTCTTGACATTGTGAACAATTCTCTCTCAGGAGTTTTACAGTTGTGTCTAAACAACATGGGGACGGCACAAGTTAGATGATTCATCTTCATGATTATGCAATGGGGCACTTTTAACCTCTACCCACTTCCTGGCGTAATCTCCAAATTAGCAGAAAAGGGGGGGGGGGGGGGGCATTCACCCCACCTCCCTCTTGCATTGTTAACACCCAGAGCAGGCTAATTAGCCTGGCTTGCTAATGCTTAGTCATACATACCTTTGTTATAATCGGCTTGGAGTTTGTCTCAAAACAAAGTGAACTTATCTGGCTGAGCTGCAACAACTCCTGCTTGGGTTGTTGATCCTGCTCTGACCTCACCTTTCACCTGTCATCAGATATACTGTACCTGGACTTTACTTCGAGACAAACCCAGTGTTTACTTTCATTTGGCCTGTCATAACAACAGACATATTACTATTATTTGTGGTTATATAATGTTTTTATCTTGATGTACTGTTCTAATGTGTGAATCTGACTTTATAGAAATGGAATCCATTTAGAATTCTCAGACTTTTACCTCTGCCCCAAAAACATTCTCTGCACAGTACAGCAGAGCCTCCAAAGCTAAGCAGTGAGCTAAAAGGTACATTGTTTAAAATGGTTGAATCCTTAACTCAATCTATCAAAACAAATCACATGTACTTATATAGCCCTTCATACATCAGCTGATATCACAAAGTGCTGTACAGAAACCCAGCCTAAAACCCTAAACAGCAAGCAATGCAGGTGTAGAAGCACGGTGGCTAGGAAAATCTCCCTAGAAAGGCCAAAATCTAGGAAGAAACCTAGAGAGGAACCAGGCTGTGGGGTGGCCAGTCCTCTTCCGGCTGTGCCGGGTGGAGATTATAACAGAACATGGCCAAGATGTTCAAATGTTCATAAATGACCAGCATGGTCCAATAATAATAAGGCAGAACAGTTGAAACTGGAGCAGCAGCACGGCCAGGTGGACTGGGGACAGCAAGGAGTCATCATGTCAGGTAGTCCTGAGGCATGGTCCTAGGGCTCAGGTCCTCTGAGAGAGAGAAAGAAAGAGAGAAAGAGAGAATTAGAGAGAGCATACTTAAATTCACACCGGACACCGAATAGGACAGGAGAAGTACTCCAGATATAACAAACTGACCCTAGCCCCCCGACACATAAACTACTGCAGCATAAATACTGGAGGCTGAGACAGGAGGGGTCAGGAGACACTGTGGCCCCATCCGAGGACACCCCCGGACAGGGCCAAACAGGAAGGATATAACCCCACCCACTTTGCCAAAGCACAGCCCCCACACCACTAGAGGGATATCTTCAACCACCAACTTACCATCCTGAGACAAGGCTGAGTATATCCCACAAAGATCTCCGCCACGGCACAACCCAAGGGGGGGGCGCCAACCCAGACAGGAAGATCACATCAGTGACTCAACCCACTCAAGTGACGCACCCCTCCCAGGGACGGTATGAAAGAGCCCCAGTAAGCCAGTTACTCAGCCCCTGTAATAGGGTTAGAGGCAGAGAATCCCAGTGGAAAGAGGGGAACCGGCCAGGCAGAGACGTCAAGGGCGGTTCGTTGCTCCAGAGCCTTTCCGTTCACCTTCCCACTCCTGGGCCAGACTACACTCAATCATATGACCCACTGAAGAGATGAGTCTTCAGTAAAGACTTAAAGGTTGAGAACCGAGTTTGCGTCTCTTACATGGGTAGGCAGACCATTCATAAAAATTGAGCTCTATAGGAGAAAGCCTGCCTCCAGCTGTTTGCTTAGAAATTCTAGGGACAATTAGGAGGCCTGCGTCTTGTGACCGTAGCGTACGTGTAGGAATGTAAGGCAGGACCAAATCAGAGAGATAGGTAGGAGCAAGCCCATGTAATGCTTTGTAGGTTAGCAGTAAAACCTTGAAATCAGCCCTTGCCTTGACAGGAAGCCAGTGTAGGGAGGCTAGCACTGGAGTAATATGATCAATTTTTTTGGTTCTAGTCAGGATTCTAGCAGCGCAATTTAGCACTAACTGAAGTTTATTTAGCGCTTTATCCGGGTAGCCGGAAAGTAGAGCATTGCAGTAGTCTAACCTAGAAGTGACAAAAGCATGGATTAATTTTTCTGCATCATTTTTGGACAGAAAGTTTCTGATTTTTGCAATGTTACGTAGATGGAAAAAAGCTGTCCTTGAAATGGTCTTGATATGTTCTTCAAAAGAGAGATCAGGGTCCAGAGTAACGCTGAGGTCCTTCACAGTTTTATTTGAGACGACTGTACAACCATTAAGATTCATTGTCAGATTCAACAGAAGATCTCTTTGTTTCTTGGGGACCTAGAACAAGCATCTCTGTTTTGTCCGAGTTTAAAAGTAGAAAGCTTACAGCCATCCACTTCCTTATGTCTGAAAAAGATGCTTCTAGCGAGGGCAATTTTGGGGCTTCACCATGTTTCATTGAGATGTACAGCTGTGTGTCATCCGCATAGCAGTGAAAGTTAACATTATGTTTTCGAATGACATCCCCAAGAGGTAAAATATATAGTGAAAACAATAGTGGTCCTAAAAAGGAAACTTGAGGAACACCGACATTTACAGTTGATTTGTCAGAGGACAAACCATTCACAGAGACAAACTGATATCTTTCCGACAGATAAGATCTAAACCAGGCCAGAACTTGTCCGTGTAGACCAATTTGGGTTTCCAATCTCTCCAAAAGAATGTGGTGATCGATGGTATCAAAAGCAGCACTAAGGTCTAGGAGCACGAGGACAGATGCAGAGCCTCGGTCTGTTGCCATTAAAAGGTCATTTACCACCTTCACAAGTGCAGTCTCAGTGCTATGATGGGGTCTAAAACCAGACTGAAGCATTTCGTATACATTGTTTGTCTTCAGGAAGGCAGTGAGTTGCTGCGCAACAGCCTTTTCTAAAATTTTTGAGAGGAATGGAAGATTCGATATAGGCCGATTTAGTTTTTTATATTTTCTTGGACAAGGTTTGGCTTTTTCGAGAGAGGCTTTATTACTGCCACTTTTAGTGAGTTTGGTACACGTCCGGTGGATAGAGAGCCGTTTATTATGTTCAACATAGGAGGGCCAAGCACAGGAAGCTGCTCTTTCAGTAGTTTAGTTGGAATAGGGTCCAGTATGCAGCTTGAAGGTTTAGAGGCCATGATTATTTTCATCATTGTGTCAAGAGATATAGTACTAAAACACTTGAGCGTCTCTCTTGATCCTAGGTCCCGGCAGAGTTGTGCAGACTCAGGACAACTGAGCTTTGAAGGAATACGCAGATTTAAAGAGGAGTCCATAATTGGCTTTCTAATAATCATTATCTTTTCCTCAAAGAAGTTCATGAATTTATCACTGCTTAAGTGAAAGCCATCCTCTCTTGGGGAATGCTGCTTTTAATCTATTAGCTCCTTTTCCCAATTCCCTACTGGAGAAGGAAGCAGGAGTGTAGACTCCATCTCTAGGGGTTACTGAGGGAAGTAGACTCCTCATCTCTAGGGGTTGCTGAGGGAAGTAGACTCCTCATCTCTAGGGGTTACTGAGGGAAGTAGACTCCTCATCTCTAGGGGTTACTGAGGGAAGTAGACTCCTCATCTCTAGGGGTTACTGAGGGAAGTAGACTCCTCATCTCTAGGGGTTACTGAGGGAAGTAGACTCCTTATCTCTAGGGGCTACTGAGGGAAGTAGACTCCTTATCTCTCGGGGTTACTGAGGGGAGTAGACTCCTCATCTCTAGGGGTTACTGAGGGAAGTAGACTCCTTATCTCTAGGGGTTACTGAGGGGAGTAGACTCCTCATCTCTAGGGGTTACTGAGGGAAGTAGACTCCTTATCTCTCGGGGTTACTGAGGGAAGTAGACTCCTTATCTCTAGGGGTTACTGAGGGAAGTAGACTCCTCATCCTCATCTCTAGGGGTTGCTGAGGGGAGTAGACTCATCATCTCTAGGGGTTACTGAGGGATGAATGAGGGGAGTAGACTCATCCTCTTTAGGGGTTACTGAGGGATGAAAGAGGGGAGTAGACTCCTCCTCTTTAAGGGTTTCTGAGGTATGAAATAAGCTCTCAGAATGCTCTTCATAGCCCCAGAGTCTATGCGTGAAACTGAATCTCCTTGTGAAGATTGAAAACACAGTTGATTCAGTGTTGGTCAAAGCTGTCTCACCCCTCTGTGTAATCACAGTGAAGTTGGAGCTGTCTCACCCCTCTGTGTAATCACAGTGAAGTTGGAGCTGTCTCACCGATCTGTGTAATCACAGTGAAGTTGGAGCTGTCTCACCCCTCTGTGTAATCACTGTGAAGTTGGAGTTGTCTCACCCCTCTGTGTAATCACAGGGAAAGTTGAAGCTGTCTCACCCCTCTGTGTAATCACAGTGAAGTTGGAGCTGTCTCACCCCTCTGTGTAATCACAGTGAAGTTGGAGCTGTCTCACCCCTCTGTGTAATCACAGTGAAGTTGGAGCTGTCTCACCCCTCTGTGTAATCACAGTGAAGTTGGAGCTGTCTCACCCCTCTGTGTAATCACAGTGAAGTTGGAGCTGTCTCAGCCCTCTGTGTAATCACAGTGAAGTTGGAGCTGTCTCACCCCTCTGTAATCACAGTGAAGTTGGAGCTGTCTCACACCTCTGTGTAATCACAGTGAAGTTGGAGCTGACTCACCCCTCTGTAATCACAGTGAAGTTGGAGCTGTCTCACCCCTCTGTGTAATCACAGTGAAGTTGGAGCTGTCTCACCCCTCTGTGTAATCACAGTGAAGTTGGAGCTGTCTCACCCCTCTGTGTAATCACAGTGAAGTTGGAGCTGTCTCAGCCCTCTGTGTAGTCACAGTGAAGTTGGAGCTGTCTCACCCCTCTGTGTAATCACAGTGAAGTTGGAGCTGTCTCAGCCCTCTGTGTAATCACAGTGAAGTTGGAGCTGTCTCAGCCCTCTGTGTAATCACAGTGAAGTTGGAGCTGTCTCAGCCCTCTGTGTAATCACAGTGAAGTTGGAGCTGTCTCACCCCTCTGTGTAATCACAGTGAAGTTGGAGCTGTCTCACCCCTCTGTGTAATCACAGTGAAGTTGGAGCTGTCTCACCCCTCTGTGTAATTACAGTGAAGTTGGAGCTGTCTCACCCCTCTGTAATCACAGTGAAGTTGGAGCTGTCTCACCCCTCTGTGTAATCACAGTGAAGTTGGAGCTGTCTCACCCCTCTGTGTAATCACAGTGAAGTTGGAGCTGTCTCAGCCCTCTGTGTAGTCACAGTGAAGTTGGAGCTGTCTCACCCCTCTGTGTAATCACAGTGAAGTTGGAGCTGTCTCAGCCCTCTGTGTAATCACAGTGAAGTTGGAGCTGTCTCAGCCCTCTGTGTAATCACAGTGAAGTTGGAGCTGTCTCACCCCTCTGTAATCACAGTGAAGTTGGAGCTGTCTCACACCTCTGTGTAATCACAGTGAAGTTGGAGCTGACTCACCCCTCTGTAATCACAGTGAAGTTGGAGCTGTCTCACCCCTCTGTGTAATCACAGTGAAGTTGGAGCTGTCTCACCCCTCTGTGTAATCACAGTGAAGTTGGAGCTGTCTCACCCCTCTGTGTAATCACAGTGAAGTTGGAGCTGTCTCAGCCCTCTGTGTAGTCACAGTGAAGTTGGAGCTGTCTCACCCCTCTGTGTAATCACAGTGAAGTTGGAGCTGTCTCAGCCCTCTGTGTAATCACAGTGAAGTTGGAGCTGTCTCAGCCCTCTGTGTAATCACAGTGAAGTTGGAGCTGTCTCACCCCTCTGTGTAATCACAGTGAAGTTGGAGCTGTCTCACCCCTCTGTGTAATCACAGTGAAGTTGGAGCTGTCTCACCCCTCTGTGTAATTACAGTGAAGTTGGAGCTGTCTCACCCCTCTGTAATCACAGTGAAGTTGGAGCTGTCTCACCCCTCTGTGTAATCACAGTGAAGTTGGAGCTGTCTCAGCCCTCTGTGTAATCACAGTGAAGTTGGAGCTGTCTCACCCCTCTGTAATCACAGTGAAGTTGGAGCTGTCTCACACCTCTGTGTAATCACAGTGAAGTTGGAGCTGACTCACCCCTCTGTAATCACAGTGAAGTTGGAGCTGTCTCACCCCTCTGTGTAATCACAGTGAAGTTGGAGCTGTCTCACCCCTCTGTGTAATCACAGTGAAGTTGGAGCTGTCTCACCCCTCTGTGTAATCACAGTGAAGTTGGAGCTGTCTCAGCCCTCTGTGTAGTCACAGTGAAGTTGGAGCTGTCTCACCCCTCTGTGTAATCACAGTGAAGTTGGAGCTGTCTCAGCCCTCTGTGTAATCACAGTGAAGTTGGAGCTGTCTCAGCCCTCTGTGTAATCACAGTGAAGTTGGAGCTGTCTCAGCCCTCTGTGTAATCACAGTGAAGTTGGAGCTGTCTCACCCCTCTGTGTAATCACAGTGAAGTTGGAGCTGTCTCACCCCTCTGTGTAATCACAGTGAAGTTGGAGCTGTCTCACCCCTCTGTGTAATTACAGTGAAGTTGGAGCTGTCTCACCCCTCTGTAATCACAGTGAAGTTGGAGCTGTCTCACCCCTCTGTGTAATCACAGTGAAGTTGGAGCTGTCTCACCCCTCTGTGTAATCACAGTGAAGTTGGAGCTGTCTCAGCCCTCTGTGTAGTCACAGTGAAGTTGGAGCTGTCTCACCCCTCTGTGTAATCACAGTGAAGTTGGAGCTGTCTCAGCCCTCTGTGTAATCACAGTGAAGTTGGAGCTGTCTCAGCCCTCTGTGTAATCACAGTGAAGTTGGAGCTGTCTCACCCCTCTGTAATCACAGTGAAGTTGGAGCTGTCTCACACCTCTGTGTAATCACAGTGAAGTTGGAGCTGACTCACCCCTCTGTAATCACAGTGAAGTTGGAGCTGTCTCACCCCTCTGTGTAATCACAGTGAAGTTGGAGCTGTCTCACCCCTCTGTGTAATCACAGTGAAGTTGGAGCTGTCTCACCCCTCTGTGTAATCACAGTGAAGTTGGAGCTGTCTCAGCCCTCTGTGTAGTCACAGTGAAGTTGGAGCTGTCTCACCCCTCTGTGTAATCACAGTGAAGTTGGAGCTGTCTCAGCCCTCTGTGTAATCACAGTGAAGTTGGAGCTGTCTCAGCCCTCTGTGTAATCACAGTGAAGTTGGAGCTGTCTCACCCCTCTGTGTAATCACAGTGAAGTTGGAGCTGTCTCACCCCTCTGTGTAATCACAGTGAAGTTGGAGCTGTCTCACCCCTCTGTGTAATTACAGTGAAGTTGGAGCTGTCTCACCCCTCTGTAATCACAGTGAAGTTGGAGCTGTCTCACCCCTCTGTGTAATCACAGTGAAGTTGGAGCTGTCTCACCCCTCTGTGTAATCACAGTGAAGTTGGAGCTGTCTCAGCCTTCTGTGTAGTCACAGTGAAGTTGGAGCTGTCTCACCCCTCTGTGTAATCACAGTGAAGTTGGAGCTGTCTCAGCCCTCTGTGTAATCACAGTGAAGTTGGAGCTGTCTCAGCCCTCTGTGTAATCACAGTGAAGTTGGAGCTGTCTCACCCCTCTGTGTAATCACAGTGAAGTTGGAGCTGTCTCACCCCTCTGTGTAATCACAGTGAAGTTGGAGCTGTCTCACCCCTCTGTGTAATCACAGTGAAGTTGGAGCTGTCTCACCCCTCTGTGTAATTACAGTGAAGTTGGAGCTGTCTCACCCCTCTGTAATCACAGTGAAGTTGGAGCTGTCTCACCCCTCTGTGTAATCACAGTGAAGTTGGAGCTGTCTCACCCCTCTGTGTAATCACAGTGAAGTTGGAGCTGTCTCACCCCTCTGTGTAATTACAGTGAAGTTGGAGCTGTAGCTTGGCTCCTTGTTCTTCTCCTGCAGATGAGTAGAAGGCAGAGGGCACAGACCAAAGACAACGTCCTCACACCCCTCATACTGCCCAGGAAACATTTGAAATTAATACTTTTTTGTCAAAAGAGTAATTGATTATTTCAACTAAGGTTATTTGTGGAATTGTGTTGATTCTGTCACTGGGGGGTGAGAATAGCTTTGCTTCATCTACCTCACAGACGCACAGGGTATCAGCTAACCTCCTTACCCTTATCTTTCTTAACCGAACCTGTTCACAACCTTTAATGTTGGCCCCATAGTGGAGGTCTGTCAGCTTTTGTCTTAACCTGTTCACCACCTCCTCCTCTGGGCCACATGCCAGTCCAATAACAGCTTGCTGTTTAGTCCAGGGGCTTGTGATTCTCCTACAGAACCAGGTTGTGAATACCATTTTGGCTTTGCCTTTAATATAAGGTTAACATGTCTTATTTGAGTGGTTCACAGCACCAGGGAACTACTGCGCTGTGGGCTGCTGTTTGCTCTTCTAACAGTTTACTGTGTAAATGATCTGTAAAGCAGGTTTGTTTGGTACCCAACTGACTCCTCCTCCGCTCTGTTCCCTCTTGCGGTTGCAGGGCTGGGCTGCTCTGTGGTTTTAATCCTGGTGAAATCACCGGCGGTTACGGCTTGTGCCTGTACAATTGAATGAAGGAAGAGAGAGCGAGAGAGCTAACTGAACCTGCCCGTTCAGTGGAGAGAGAGAAATAACAAGACAAATGATTTAATATTCTCTCTAACCTTTGTTTGCTCTGGGTACTGGCAGTGTTTCCTGTAGTCAAGAGGGATGGTTTTTAAACGCTCACTTGGGAATAGGAAGTTGCCTCGTGGCGACGTTTTCCATTCTAATTCAGGTCCCTTTGCTTTTACTTGCCTGCGTGTGTGGGTTAGCCTACAGAGGTGATTGGTCTTTCAGTACTAGCTTCTAGGAGGCTATGTGCCATTCAGAGGATGTGCACTCCACCTCAGTTGTATCCCAGCTCTTAGGGGCAATGTCCTCCTCAATGTCAAACCCTAAGAGTCTATCTATAGGTAGCGCATATGTGGCTCTGGTCAAATGTAGTGCACTACAAAGGGAATAAGGTGTAGTTTGAGACTCAACCTGTTCCATGATTTTCATCAGGTCATTAACCATTCAATTAAATGGCCCTCACAGTCCACATTCATTCCCCAAACTCATTCTAGCTCACTAATGGTCATCCTAACTAATGGCTTTTCTCCTGAAAGTCCCTGAGCTCTGAGATGATTTAGTGGGTGAGAGGGCAGGACTGCAGGTCTTATGCATGTCGTCAGAGTTGTGTTCCTCATAGTTTATCAGCAATTATGAAATTCACCACCTATCCACAAAAGTAATGCCAATGAACAAAATTCAGCACTCTTGTTATTTGATGTCGATATACTAAATGTTTTTGGCTTTGGTTTTACAACCCATAGATCCCCTGGTCAGTGGGTTTCAGGGTCCCTCAGTCCTCACCGTTATGGTTTGGTGTCCATGCAACACTTTAGACCGGTAAATCCTCCTAGACTCCTCTAGGGTAAGACGGGATTGAGAACTAAGAACTAAGTCATTGGGTCATTGGTATAAAACACCTGTCAGTTCTACTCAAAGATCCAAGCTGCTTAAAGAAGATTGAATGGATTGCTGGCACCTGTTCACTTGGCTAAATCTCAAATAGATAGCGGACGACAATCTTTGGTGATTGGTGGGGAATGTGGAGTGATGCAGAAGGAAGGAGAATGGCTGTTTGAAGTACACAAGTACACATTCTCTGCTCTGAGATTGCCCACATTTTGAAGATTTTGTCAAAGGGATCTGGCAGAGCTTTGGATGAGCTCAACTTATCCGGCTTCCGCAGTGAGTCTCCTCCTGTCAGATAGCATTGGCTTGTCTCGTCTGTCTTGCAGCGCCCTGAAGGAGAGAACAGATTACGATCGGCTCAGGCATGAAGTGTGCCAATTAAATCAGACCGAGGAGCTATTAGGATTTAAAGAAACTGGTTCTTCCTCAAAATGGCATTTCCTCCTATCCACCAGCGCCACACGATGCCCTGCCGAGACGGTCCCGGACTCCTAATAACTTTCCACCTGGGGGCCTGTACCTGTGATCTTCAACCAGGGGAAGGAGGCATCCAAGATATCCAGGCTGAAATAAGCCTTCCCTGCCAAGGCTGCTCTGAACACCTGCAACGCCTGGCTCTTTCTCTGCTGCTGGGAGTCGGCAGTAAGGAACAGCAGGTGGCTGGTTCTCTAGCGAAGCTGCAGAGAACCATTCAGTAAACACTGGCTTGAGTGACGGGCTCCCTCTCAGGTTCCACTCGACCTCGAGAGTTGAGGCGAAACGCGATTATGGTGTTGTATTTCAAGCTATGGTGAGCAGTGACCTTAAGAGTTGAGCTTTCTGTTTCTGTCCTATTGTTGTGTCTTTTACAGTTAGGATAGGACTAAGACTGTACAGAGATACCTGTGGTCGCCTCGAGTGGAGGAGCTAAGTTAAAATCAACATTTGAGTTCTCAGCGTGAAAACAGAAGAAAAAGAGGGAAAGAAAATGATCATGCTAGGTTGCTTCTTAAGCCTTACAATCCCACCTCCCCTCAACACACACACACACATTCTGATTGTACAACCGCAACAGCATGGATAGTGCACACTGGCTGCCTGTGATGGCTCATTTAGAAAAAAGAAAAACCACCGTCTCCCATTGCAATAACTGCCTCCCACTCAAAGCACTTTTAAAACACCGGCCTTGTTTCTCCCTCCCTCCCTCCCTCCCTCCCTCCCTCCCTCCCTCCCTCCCTCCCTCCCTCCCTCCCTCCCTCCCTCCCTCCCTCCCTCCCTCACTCCCTCCCTCCTTGCAAGGTAGGACTTGTTTTTGTCTGTAGCTTGATGCAAAGGCTTAATGAAGCCTCAAAGGTATTGAACATCATATACAATTACTATGCTTACACAGCGGAGGAGTGTATAACACACACAGGCTCAGCCGGCACAGCGCGGTACGATGCGCCAGAGACCCAGCATTGCAACAGCTCCAGCACAGTCACGACTGACGCGTCAGACCAAAAGACAAGACGGATATTAGGAGGAGCGTTCACCATGAAACACTCACTGTCAAGACCTTCTCTTTAGCCGGGTATAATTAATGTTAACAACAGCAGGGAGGGTCTGTTTTAATAGACATGTGTAGGGTTTGGAGGAAGGGGAGTGCATCGATGACAGAATCATGCATGGTAGCTAGCTAATCAGTAAAGGCTAGTCCAAAGTGTTAAAGATGCGTTATAAAGGTCTTGTGTAATTTCAGCCAGTAGTTTTGAAAGTAGCACTCACGAGCCAAAACGGGTCGCCGTAAATTGTGCACAGTTGTGTACAACGTCATCCATTTTGTATTCTATTTTCCATCCTGCAAAAAACATTCTAAAACATATATTTAAATGTTCCTGCAATTCGTCTGATATGTTACGAATTCCAATTCGTACAATATGTTACGAAATAAAAATGTAAGTGCTTACTATACCGTACAATCTCTTTAAGGAATGGGAATGTCAGAACGGGTCCATCCCTCACTGATTCTCCTCTCATCTCTGCTTTCCATTTTTGATATACCCAGAGACTGTCATTGATAAATAGTTTCAAGTCAGCATAATTGAGATACTGTGGATAGACAGATTGCTGCATAGATTAAAATATGACATACTGCAGATCTACACAGGCTGGCTAGATATACAGTAGATAAGACAACAGGAAGTACACACGTACTGTCTTTGGTCGGCTGCTCCTGTACTGCTATTTGTAAATGTGTTTTGGTGAGCTCTCCTCTTAGTGCACATTCTCCCCATAGGAGTCAAGTGCACGAGGAAAGGGGTGAAGGACTAGCAGGCGGTGCACTAATTAACTGAAATGCCAGCGCATTACGTGGGTTTTAATGAACTTTCAAAACCAGAGCCCACTCCAAGGGGTGCCCCTGCCGGGCAAAACAGTGATGACAGTGCCGGTCGTCAGAATGGTCCTGCATACACAATGGGGAACGAACGTTCAGGCTCCTACTCCCGCTGCTGTGAGGAGAATCTTCCTGGGGTAGAGTGTAGAAGAGAAGCAAGGTCGACTAAGACAACCCTTGGCCATCTCAGTGTTGTGTCTGGGTCTGGGAACACAGAACTAACACAACCAGGGGGTGCTCTTACTGCGACTGGTCACAAGGCCACATCACTGTCACACACACAGCCAATCCACATCAGCCACATTAACAAGGCCATAGGCTGTAGTTGATGCACTTTCACAGGTTAACGATAAATTGGCAGGAAATTTAAAGCGTTGTATTTTTTGCCCAGTTATTTTTCATGATATACCAATTAATGCAACAACGACATTGTTGTATTGACATCGCATGACGTCACACACAAAATGTATTACTTATTAGCAACATGATCATACCAACTGCCGTGCAAATACGAACATGTATCAGATTACAGTTGTTTCCCTCTTAAAATGGACATTTGTACATAGACAAGGTAAAGCAGGAATGTAATTAGCTGCCTCTATCCCCTCCTGCTATGTAATGAAGCAAGTGTGTTAGAAAATGATGAGCCAATGAGGCAGGCTTCTCACCTCAGTACTGGCTCTGCTCCCAGATACACCCCATTTAGATGTGATATGAAGAAAGATTCACTGTCTATTAATACGAGCAGAAGATTCTCTTTACATTCTTTAAAATGGCCCATTCATCCTCCTCTTATATTAGGGGTTGAAATATCACCTGCTGTAGTTTTCTCTCACTTAGTTTTCTCTTTCTGTTTTCTGTTTTTTTTCTCATTGTGTGTAAATGCTTTTCACATCTTCTGCCACTTGTAATTAACAACACAAAACAATACTGATGCAACAGCTCCTCAGAATGTCGCCCTGATTTGTCATGCTGGTGCCTTTTTAATCCAGAAACATAAAGACAGATTGCAAGTTTAAACAACAGGATTCTCGACTTGATCAACCTGTCTCTCTGGCGTTTCTCAGGAAACATACCTAAATGAAAGAGTGAATAATTAAACAGGAGGAGGAAAAAGGAGAAGAAAAAAGACCTAACAAGCTTTTTAATTTCCCCCCACAGCAGGTGGTTGTCATCCATCTGAGAGTAGTTACAGACAGCTGGCGAGACTCCACTCCAGAGAGACCGAGAGAGAGATCATGTCTGTTAATGTGTCTGTGTCTCTGTGTGTGTTGGGAGGACAGGTTGGCAGGGGAGCTGGTGGTCTCTGCACACTATCACCCTCTCACCCCCCAATGATCACACATTGCCGCTCTGCCCTCTGAGGTTGGCACTGCCCACAGGTGTTTGACCTTTTGGGGCGGCAGGGTAGCCCAGTGGTTAGAGCGTTGGACTAGTAACCCGGAAGGTTGCAAGTTCAAATCCCCGAGCTGACAAGGTACAAATCTGTCGTTCTGCCCCTGAACAGGCAGTTAACCCACTGTTCCTAGGCCGTCATTGAAAATAAGAATTTGTTCTTAACTGACATGCCTAGTTAAATAAAGGTTACATTTTTTTAAAACTTTGACCCTCAACCTGATAGCTAGCGCTCAGAAGCCCCTGGTTCAGTGGAGTACCTCTGCCTGCCTGATAGTTATAAAAAATGCCTGGTCAGAACAAAATAAAGATCACTCATGCTTTTGTAATCCTTTGAAATCCTCTGTAGTCTCTGCCTTATGGCAAAGCATGTTGTCTTAACTCAGATACAGTGACTGAGGGACTGGCATAACGTCTGAGAAACACCACCTGTTACAATGGGAAAAGTGTGACTAGATATAAAGGCAGATTAACTGAAAACACTATGGACATGCAGCAAGACTACCTACATTGAGACTAAATAAATAAAGTTCAATTGCCCCTGTCTCCAGACCTTTCATGTCTGTTTAGGCCAATGACTGTCTTCCTCGATGTCCACCCTATGGAACGACAGAGCTCTGTAGACAAACCAGCACCTGTTCATCTTTCTGTGTACATGTGTCTTTGGGGGAAAAACAACATTGACACTAAGTGTCGAAAGGGGGCTAAATACTTGCATCAGGAGGCTAATGAGAACAAAGCAAAAGGTCCTTTCGGTCCCCTCACCCCCCAACCTCTCCCAACATTTTCTCCCGACCTCTCCCGACCTCTCCCCTCATGCCCCAACCTTTCCCCTCACCCCCAACCTCTACCAACCTCTCCCCTCACCCCAACCTCTACCAACCTCTCCCCTCACCCCCAACCTCTACCAACCTCTCCCCTCACCCCTAACCTCTCCACTCACCCCTCAACCTCTCCCCTCAAGCACCAACCTCTCCCCTCATGCCCCAACCTTCCCCCTCACCCCCAACCTCTACCAACCTCACCCCCAACCTCTACCAACCTCTCCACTCACCCCTCAACCTCTCCCCTCATGCCCCAACCTCAACCAACCTCTCCACTCACCCCTCACCCTCTTCACTCACCCCCAACCTCTACCAACCTCTCCCCTTACCCCCAACCTCTACCAACCTCTCCCCTCACCCCCAACCTCTACCAACCTCTCCCCTCACCCCCAAGCTCTACCAACCTCTCCCCTCACCCCAACCTCTACCAACCTCTCCCCTCACCCCAACCTCTCACCTCACCCCAACCTCTCACCTCACCCCAAATTCTATTTAGTGACAGTGTCCACACCAGCCTAGGAAATAGGGGGAACCCTTTAGCAAATGCACACAGGCAGTGGGAACTCTTTAAAAGAAGCACACCGGCCGGCGGAACCCTTTAGAAGACACACATGCAGGGGGAACCCTTTATAAGACACACAGGCATGGGGAGCCCTTTATAAGACACACAGGCAGGGGGAACCCTTTAGATGACGCACACAAGCAGGGGGAACCCTTTAAAAGACACAACTTTTTCCCCTTATTCCATTTGTAGTATATATACAGTACCAGTCAAACGATTAGACTCACCTACTCATTCAAGGGTTTTTCTTTATTTTTTTTACTATTTTCTACATTGTAGAATAATAGTGAAGACATCAAAACTATGAAATAACACACATGGAATCATGAAGTAACCCAAAAAGTAGCCACCCTGCTTTGATGACAGCTTTGCACACTCTTGGCATTCAATTAACAGGTGTGCCTTGTTAAAAGTTTATTTGTGGAGTTTCTTTCCTCAATGCATTCGAGTCAATCAGTTGTGTTGTGACAAGGTAGGGGGTATACAGAAGATAACCCTATTTGGTAGAAGACCAAGTCCATATTATGGCAAGAACAGCTCAAATAAGCAAAGAGAAAAGATAGCCCATCATTACGTTAAGACATGAAGGTCAGTCAATCCGGAAAATATTCTTAAAGCGCAAAAACCATCAAGTGCTATGATGAAACTGTCTCTCATGAGGACCTCCACAGGAAAGACCCAGAGTTACCTCTGCTGCAGAGGATACGTTCATTAGAGTTACCAGCCTCAAATTGTAGCCCAAGTAAATGCTTCACAGAGTTCAAGTAACAGACACATCTCAACATCAACTGTTCAGAGGAAACTTCATGGTCGAATTGCTGCAAAGAAACCACGACTAAAGGACACCAATAATAAGAAGAGACTTGCTTGGGCCAAGAAACACGAGCAATGGACATTAGACCGGTGGAAATCTGTCCTTGTGTCTGATGAGTCCAAATTTGAGATTTTTAGTTCCAAACGCCGTTTCTTTGTGCGACGCAGAGTAGGTGAACGGATGATCTCTGCATGTGTGGTTCCCACCGTGAAGCATGGAGGAGGAGGTGTGATGGTGTGGGTGTGCTTTGCTGGTGACAATGTCAGTGATTTATTTAGAATTCAAGGCACACTTAACCAGCATGGCTACTACAGCATTCTATAGCAATACGCCATCACATCTGGTTTGCAGGCTGTGTAAGGGCTAATTAACCAAGAAGGAGAGTGATGGAGTGCTGCATCAGATGACCTGGCCTCCACAATCACCCGACCTCAACCCAATTGAGATAGTTTGGGATGAGTTGGACCGCAGAGTCAAGGAAAAGCAGCCAACAAGATCTCAGCATGAGTGGGAACTCCTTCAAGATTGTTGGAAAAGCGTTCCTCATGAAGCTGGTTGAGAGAATACCAAGAGTGTGCAAATTTGTCATCAAGGCAAAGGGTGGCTACTTTGAAAAATCTAATGTCTATTTTGATTTGTTTAACACTTTTGGTTGCTACATGATCCAATATGTGTTATTTCATAGTTTTGATGTCTTCACTATTATTCTACAATGAAGAAAACAGTAAAAATAAAGAACAACCCTTGAATGAGTAGATGTCTCAACTTTTGACTGGTACTGTACATCTTTATTGAAAGCAGCCCACCTTGTAAACAGCCACTGCAACATCCCTCTCTTTTGACCTCGTCATTTGTAAACCCTCCTCTTCTCAAACCCTACAACTTGATCATCCAGACAAATAAAAACCATATGATATGATTCAAGTTTGTCGTAATCTGTGTGACTGGATCTTATCACCACCTCCACATCCTCCATTTGAATCGATGCTACTAAAAGGCCTCATGCATTTAGCTGTTTAACCACTGCACAGCTCATTTTGTTTTACAAGTTTCCTGATAATCACAAGCCGCTGGTAATCATCTTATTGAGTGAGCCCCCATTATTTTCCTTGTGTGTGTAAGCAACCTTTTGTGTGCATAACATCTGTGTGTGTGTGTTTGCATGCTTCTACGCAGTGTTATGCTCCAAGGCCAATGTGGAGCAAATTGTTTCTCTAATTTGCCCAACGCTTTGAAGCTCCTCGTCCTCCTGCTGTTGGGAAATGGCCCTTTACTTAATAAGGGCCAATTAGACTCAAAGAGCTTTGCTACTTCCCCTGATGTGGCCAAGGCTTCATGTTACAGTTCATCCAGTCCATATTCATATATTTTCTCCCATTCATATTTTCTCCCATTTAGGGACATTTGTAAGCTCAATAAACACATTTTCACCCTCAAAGTTCAGTCAAAGTCCAAGTTACCCATGCAGATCTCAAGTTTGGACTAAACCCTTACTGAACAGATTTGCCTTTGGTTGTGTCGCACCCAGAGATTATGTCTTTCTCCCCTCGTGTTTTGTCTCTCGTGGTGTGCAGTGTGCATCATCCTGTTTAACAGTGTGTATGAAGAGGTCAATTCCTGGCTAGTGATGTGACTTTGGCCTGTGTTGTTGTTAAATGAGGCTGAGAGAGAGCAGGGCCTGGTGCTCAGATCTGGCTGGTTACTAGAAACGTAGATTTTGGACATTTGTGCTGTCCTCAGTGCTCACCAAAATAAAATTTAAAAAACTGTGGCACAACACAGGGCTGAAACCCACAACACACTGAGCCAGAGGACACTGCTTAGACCACACAGAGCCAGAGGACACTGCTTAGACCACACAGAGCCAGAGGACACTGCTGAGACCACACAGAGCCAGAGGACACCACACAGAGCCAGAGGACACTGCTGAGACCACACAGAGCCAGAGGACACCACACAGAGCCAGAGGACACTGCTGAGACCACACAGAGCCAGAGGACACTGCTGAGACCACACAGAGCCAGAGGACACTGCTGAGACCACACAGGGCCAGAGGACACTGCTGAGACCACACAGAGCCAGAGGACACTGCTTAGACCACACAGAGCCAGAGGGCAGTGCTGAGACCACACGGAGCCAGAGGACACTGCTGAGACCACACAGAGCCAGAGGACACTGCTGGGACCACACAGAGCCAGAGGACACTGCTGAGACCACACGTAGCCAGAGGACACTGCTGAGACCACACGGAGCCAGAGGACACTGCTGAGACCACACGGAGCCAGAGGACACTGCTGAGACCACACGGAGCCAGAGGACACTGCTGAGACCACACGGAGCCAGAGGACACTGCTGAGACCACACGGAGCCAGAGGACACTGCTGAGACCACACGGAGCCAGAGGACACTGCTGAGACCACACGGAGCCAGAGGACACTGCTGAGACCACACGGAGCCAGAGGACACTGCTGAGACCACACGGAGCCAGAGGACACTGCTGAGACCACACGGAGCCAGAGGACACTGCTGAGACCACACGGAGCCAGAGGACACTGCTGAGACCACACGGAGCCAGAGGACACTGCTGAGACCACACAGAGCCAGAGGACACTGCTGAGACCACACAGAGCCAGAGGGCACTGCTGAGACCACACAGAGCCAGAGGGCACTGCTGAGACCACACAGAGCCAGAGGGCACTGCTGAGACCACACAGAGCCAGAGGGCACTGCTGAGACCACACAGAGCCAGAGGGCACTGCTGAGACCACACAGAGCCAGATGACACTGCTGAGATCATTGCGCCACGGCAGTTCACAAATAGAAGCCAGGGAGAGTACTCGATAACAGAAGGCAGGGAGAGTACTCGATAACAGAAGCCAGGGAGAGTACTCGATAACAGAAGGCAGGGAGAGTACTCAATAACAGAAGGCAGGGAGAGTACTCGATAACAGAAGGCAGGGAGAGTACTCGATAACAGAAGGCAGGGAGAGTACTCGATAACAGAAGGCAGGGAGAGTACTCGATAACAGAAGGCAGGGAGAGTACTCGATAATAGAAGGCAGGGAGAGTACTCGATAACAGAAGGCAGGGAGAGTTCTCGATAACAGAAGGCAGGGAGAGTACTCGATAATAGAAGGCAGGGAGAGTACTCGATAACAGAAGGCAGGGAGAGTTCTCGATAACAGAAGGCAGGGAGAGTACTCGATAATAGAAGGCAGGGAGAGTACTCGATAATAGAAGGCAGGGAGAGTACTCTATAACAGAAGGCAGGGAGAGTACTCGATAACAGAAGGCAGGGAGAGTACTCGATAACAGAAGCCAGGGAGAGTACTCGATAACAGAAGGCAGGGAGAGTACTCGATAACAGAAGGCAGGGAGAGTACTCGATAACAGAAGCCAGGGAGAGTACTCGATAACAGAAGGCAGGGAGAGTACTCGATAACAGAAGGCAGGGAGAGTACTCGATAACAGAAGGCAGGGAGAGTACTCGATAACAGAAGGCAGGGAGAGTACTCGATAACAGAAGCCAGGGAGAGTACTCGATAACAGAAGGCAGGGAGAGTACTCGATAACAGAAGGCAGGGAGAGTACTCGATAACAGAAGGCAGGGAGAGTACTCGATAACAGAAGGCAGGGAGAGTACTCGATAACAGAAGGCAGGGAGAGTACTCGATAACAGAAGGCAGGGAGAGTTCTCGATAACAGAAGGCAGGGAGAGTACTCGATAATAGAAGGCAGGGAGAGTACTCGATAATAGAAGGCAGGGAGAGTACTCTATAACAGAAGGCAGGGAGAGTACTCGATAACAGAAGGCAGGGAGAGTACTCGATAACAGAAGGCAGGGAGAGTACTCGATAACAGAAGGCAGGGAGAGTACTCGATAACAGAAGGCAGGGAGAGTACTCGATAACAGAAGGCAGGGAGAGTACTCGATAATAGAAGGCAGGGAGAGTACTCGATAACAGAAGGCAGGGAGAGTACTCGATAACAGACGGCAGGGAGAGTACTCGATAACAGAAGGCAGGGAGAGTACTCGATAACAGAAGACAGGGAGAGTACTCGATAATAGAAGGCAGAGAGAGTACTCGATAACAGAAGGCAGAGAGAGTACTCGATAACAGAAGGCAGGGAGAGTACTCGATAACAGAAGGCAGGGAGAGTACTCGATAACAGAAGGCAGGGAGAGTACTCGATAACAGAAGGCAGGGAGAGTACTCGATAACAGAAGGCAGGGAGAGTACTCGATAACAGAAGGCAGGGAGAGTACTCGATAATAGAAGGCAGGGAGAGTACTCGATAATAGAAGGCAGGGAGAGTACTCGATAACAGAAGGCAGGGAGAGTACTCGATAACAGAAGACAGGGAGAGTACTCTATAACAGAAGGCAGGGAGAGTACTCGATAACAGAAGGCAGGGAGAGTACTCGATAACAGAAGGCAGGGAGAGTACTCGATAATAGAAGGCAGGGAGAGTACTCTATAACAGAAGGCAGGGAGAGTACTCGATAACAGAAGGCAGGGAGAGTACTCGATAATAGAAGGCAGGGAGAGTACTCGATAACAGAAGGCAGGGAGAGTACTCGATAACAGAAGGCAGGGAGAGTACTCGATAATAGAAGGCAGGGAGAGTACTCGATAACAGAAGGCAGGGAGAGTACTCGATAATAGAAGGCAGGGAGAGTACTCGATAACAGAAGGCAGGGAGAGTACTCGATAACAGAAGGCAGGGAGAGTACTCTATAACAGAAGGCAGAGAGAGTACTCGATAACAGAAGGCAGGGAGAGTACTCGATAACAGAAGGCAGGGAGAGTACTCGATAACAGAAGGCAGGGAGAGTACTCGATAACAGAAGGCAGGGAGAGTACTCGATAACAGAAGGCAGGGAGAGTACTCGATAATAGAAGGCAGGGAGAGTACTCGATAACAGAAGGCAGGGAGAGTACTCGATAACAGAAGGCAGGGAGAGTACTCGATAATAGAAGGCAGGGAGAGTACTCGATAACAGAAGGCAGGGAGAGTACTCGATAACAGAAGCCAGGGAGAGTACTCGATAACAGAAGGCAGGGAGAGTACTCGATAATACTAAATGGAAACAGCACTTTTTGTATTTTTTATGATTTAGTTTTATGCTTTCCCCAAACCATAGCCCTAACACACTCGGAATTAAAACATAAACCGAACTCTTTGAGTTGTTTCTGTTTTAACCCTGTAACCACGTGGAATTAATGGGTCAAAAATCGAAGTGAAACTATGAGTTTAAGTTGGCTCAGATCCCGGTGTGTGAGTCAGTTTGGGTCTGTGTGTGAGTCCGTTTGGGTCTGTGTGTGAGTCCGTTTGAGTCTGTGTGTGAGTCCGTTTGGGTCTGTGTGTGAGTCCGTTTGAGTCTGTGTGTGAGTCCGTTTGGGTCTGTGTGTGAGTCAGTTTGGGTCTGTGTGTGAGTCAGTCTGGGTCTGTGTGTATGCTGACAAGCCCACCGGGTCCCAGGAATGACACACTCCATTTGCTGTGGCATTGAAGCGGCTGTGCCAGAGCCTCCTGTTCTGATCTGGCTGAGGCACCAGACACACACACACACACACACTGATGGCACACCACTGGACCTGTGTTTATGTCCAGCTGGGGCTACTAACTCACAAGGACACACACGCTCACATGAATGGCTGTTCTGTTCATGAGCCATGGGAAATCCCTTTGCACAGACTTATCTTTTGATTTCCGTGGCTTGTTTCAAATGTTGTGAACTTATTGATCTTGAATGTTTGTAAAAGTCATTTTGAGTGTTGATGCTCATCGTTTGAGACAGAGATCAACTGTAGCTTGCTCAAGGGTTGGCTTGCCTGGTTTAGATGTATCCCTGTCAAATGAAACAAAATAAGAATGCCTCACAACATGGAATTTTAATAGGTGCAAAATAGTGTCAAGGACAAAAAAACAAAGCATTGCTCTGCTTGCTGCAACTGGAGATGATGATGATGATGGTATTTACATTCTTCCTCAGAGAGAGGAATAATAATTGTGCAGGACTGCAGAGCTGAGCTGATCAGCGCACCAAGCCTGACTGTGACCTTTCAAAAAAGAGACACAATGCATATACAGTACATGCACCGCCTAGCATAGATCTCATTTCAAGCCTCTTTTATATTCTAATTTATGAACAATTTATGGGCAACCAGGGAGGAATTTGGAGACTGTGTGTTTGGCGAGGCAGAGGCCCTCTCCCAGACAAAGTGAGCATTTGAGGCATTAAACACAATGCCCTGTGTTAGTGTGTCTGTCTGGAGCGTGTGTGTGTTTCCCTGAGAGAGTTAGGGATGTGTTTCTACCTCTGTGTCCACAGCTGTCTCTGAGAGAGTTAGGGATGTGTTTCCGACTCTGTGTCCACAGCTGTCTCTGAGAGGGGAAGACTTTGGCACACACTGTGTGTGTGTGTGTGTGTGTGTGTGTTGCAGTGCTTTCTTCCTCCCCATCACACCTGATTCCCTTTGACAAAGACCCTAATGGCTGAATATTTTGTGTCTGCTCAAAGCAAGCGAAGACTAAATCCTGACTCCCCATCTGCCGCAGATGTTCTCTCCCCCAGTTTCTGACACATTCACTCACAAGTGTTTTCATTTGGCTTCAGCATTTGGAGACCTCTGAAACAAATTATTCCAAATGATGACAGAAAAGCTCCAGAGAGCCTTGGCTGCTCCCCTGTGGGGAAACAATGGCCATGTTAACTTCTGGTTTGTTGGCCTGGCAGTGTGAGAGGCAGGGGTAGGTAGGGACAGCAAGACACGGAGAGAGAAGCAGCTGAGATGGAGCATCACTGTCTCAAAAGGCCATCTGACCTTGCAGTGTGAGCCAGCAGAGGCATTTGAATTGGGAAGGAGAAGAGAGGAGACTCAGATGGTCTTTGTGTTGGAAGGCTGAGGACTGAATCAGAGACATTTCTAAGGCTTCGTGTTATACCTCCTCTCTGACCTTCAGTCTCACCACTTTCCTCCCCTCCATTGTTGAAGTGATACTCTTTTTTCCCAACAAGCCCAGAGTGAGTGTGGTTGCTCTCCCAGGAGTTAATAACCATTCACACTATCAGAATGCTTCATTACACACCTTGACCTCACTGGCATTTCACTGCTGCCTGGATATTAAGACTGCATGGGGCTGCAGAAGTGCCTCTGAAAAACCTTCTGGGAGACCTGAGAGGAAGGGAGAGTGGGAAAAAGGAAAAGAAAGGGAGATTGGGAGAGAGTGAGGGGGAGAGGTTTTATTTGGGAGAGGAGGGAATTGTTTCACTTCACACCCACCAACCTCCCACGGATAGTGGGGTGCAACACTTTTGTAATTACTGTGGCTGAGGCTCTGAGTGTTCCATTATCTCAGACATCTTTTTCTCCATTTTCCCTTCTTTTGTTGTTTAGGTATATGCTGTAAGTGAAGTACTACAGCACTCCAAGGCTGTAGGGTCTTACTATTAATGCAGAGGCCTTTTATTGATGTGAATTAAATGACACATTTTTACAGACATAGATGTTTGTGTCTAACTACCCTCCATAAAACAAACATGCTTTGAATTGTAATGTTTATAATCCTCTCTTGAAAGGACAGTGATCATTGAGCTGACACAGGGATTGGACATCTGCGCTTGTATTTTCTCTTTCTCTCTCTGTTTCATGTATTGAGAACCATACAGCGTAGGCCATCCGCCTGGCTCTGCTTCTTGAGAGCAGTAAGCACTTTGCATCGTCGCCGCTTGCACCTCTATTACTACATTAGAGCAAATGAATTAGCACTGAAGTGGATATCAAATGATATCTTTTATTTCCCTCCGCCTGTGTCCTGGCATGAGGCACAGAGACAGGCTTATAAATAGCCGTGGTGGATGAGAGTGGAGCATTGTGAAGCCAGTATGGACGCCCCGGTTGCTGGGTTAGTCATGGCTGGCGCAGACAACTGGCTGCATGGTTCTGAGCCAGACTGCCTAGAGTAGAAACTAACCTCCTCCATTAAGCCAGACTGACTTGAGTAGAAACTAACCTCCTCCATTAAGCCAGACTGACTTGAGTAGAAACTAACCTCCTCCATTAAGCCAGACTGACTTGAGTAGAAACTAACCTCCTCCCTTGAGCCAGACTGCCTAGAGTAGAAACTAACCTCCTCCCTTGAGCCAGACTGCCTAGAGTAGAAACTAACCTCCTCCATTAAGCCAGACTGACTTGAGTAGAAACTAACCTCCTCCCTTGAGCCAGACTGCCTAGAGTAGAAACTAACCTCGTCCATTAAGCCAGACTGACTTGAGTAGAAACTAACCTCCTCGCATGAGCCAGACTGCCTAGAGTAGAAACTAACCTCCTCCCTTGAGCCAGACTGCCTAGAGTAGAAACTAACCTCCTCCATTAAGCCAGACTGACTTGAGTAGAAACTAACCTCCTCCCTTGAGCCAGACTGCCTAGAGTAGAAACTAACCTCCTCCCTTGAGCCAGACTGCCTAGAGTAGAAACTAACCTCCTCCATTAAGCCAGACTGACTTGAGTAGAAACTAACCTCCTCCCTTGAGCCAGACTGCCTAGAGTAGAAACTAACCTCCTCCATTGAGCCAGACTGACTTGAGTAGAAACTGACGACCTCCATTGAGCCAGACTGGGGGAGTGGCAAAACAGCTGATCTAGTTCATCTAGATCTATACTGTAAATTGCTCAGGATGTGTCTTCAACACAGATCAACAGTGTGATAATGGTCCTCTGACTGAATACAAGCCTCACCGCTCTCTTACCCCATTGTCTCACCGCTCTCTCACCCCATTGTCTCACCGATCTCTCACCGTTCTCACACAGTTTAATAATGTGTGAATCAAATTGTTCTCGGTTTCACAGGTACAGCTTATGAGTAGAAACTGGAGCTAAATTGGAAGTTGAACATTGTGTGAAGTGCTACTCTGTGAAGAGGGGGTTGATCCAGCACCCATTAATCCACTCCGTAGCCACTGAATCCTAAATGGTACTTGTGGCAACAGTGCAGAGATGAACTTAACTACTCCATTTCGCTCAGCTATGTCCTCTCTCCACAGTACAGAGACATCATCCTGGCTGACCCATGTTTGTGCTGCTGCAGGCACAACTTTGGCTAGATTCCAAACTGAAAACGTGCCATCCTCCCTTTGCTCTGCCCTTGTTGACTTGCCTCTCCAGGAAATTTCACTTAGCCTATGAGAGTTTTGGGTCCAGCTATAATTATATTGCTTAGAGCAGGTTTAGGCAACTAGATTCAGCCGTGGGCCGATTTTTGTACACTACAAATTGACCACAACTAAGCCCAAAAAGAGATTGTATTTGAAAATAAGTCATTTCATACCTTGATTACATTGAGACATGATCACGTCTCTTTTTTTATTTATGGAAAAACCTGGGAAAAGATTTCCTCAATGAAACTATGACCAAATATAATTTTTTACTAAAAACTTTGGGGGTGGAAAAAATTCACGACTCCTGGCACACAGTCATGGACAAACGTTTTGAGAATGACACAAATATTAATTTTCACAAAGTCTGCTGCCTCAGTTTGTATGATGGCAATTTGCATATACTCCAGAATGTTATGAAGAGTGATCCGATTAATTGCAAAGTCCCTCTTTGCCATGCAAATTAACTGAATTGTCACGCCCTGACCTTAGAGAGCCTTTTTATGTCTTTATTTGGTTTGGTCAGGGTGTGATTTGGGGTGGGCATTCTATGTTTTTGTTTTCTATGATTTTGTATTTCTATGTTTTGTCCGGGTATGGTTCTCAATCAGGGACAGCTGTATATCGTTGTCTCCGATTGGGAACCATACTTAGGGAACCACCCTGATTTGGAACCACCCTTTTCCCTCCTTTCAGGGTGGGAAGTTAACTTAACTTGTGGCACATTGCCCTTAATCTTCACGGTTGTTTTGTATTGTTTCTTGTTTTTGTCGGCATTGTTTCTAAATAAAATGAATATGTACTCTCACCACGCTGCGCTTTGGTCCACTTCCTTTGATGGCCGTGACGTGAATCCCCAAAAAACATTTCAGCCCTGCCACAAAAGGACCAGCTGACATCATGTCAGTGATTCTCTCGTTAACACAGGTGTGAGTGTTGACGAAGACAAGGCTGGAGATCACTCTGTCATGCTGATTGAGTTCGAATAACAGACTGGAAGCTTCAAAAGAAGGGTGGTGCTTGGAATCATTGTTCTTCCTCTGTCACTCATGGTTACCTGCAAGGAAACACGTGCCGTCATCAATTCTTCACACAAAAAGGGCTTCACAGGCAAGGATATTGCTGCCAGTAAGATTGCACCTAAATTAATCATCAAGAATTTCATGGAGAGCGGTTCAATTGTTGTGAAGAATTCTTCAGGGCACCCAAGAAAGTCCATCAAGCGCCAGGACCGTCTCCTGAAGTTGATTCAGCTGCGGGATCGGGGCACCACCAGACAGAGCTTGCTCAGGAATGGCAGCAGGCAGGTGTGAGTGCATCTGCACGCACAGTGAGGTGAAGACTTTAGGAGGATGGTATGGTGTCAAGAAGGGCCGCAAAGAAGCCACTTCTCTCCAGGAAGAACATCAGGGACAGACTGATATTCTGCAAAAGGTACAGGGATTGGACTGCTGAGGACTGGGGTAAAGTTGGAGCATCCGGAAAAAAGCTTGTCCGGAGAAGACAAGGTGAGCGCTACCATCAGTCCTTTGTCATGCCAACAGTAAAGCATCCTGAGACCATTCATGTGTGGGTTTGCTTCTCAGCCAAGGGAGTGGGCTCACTCACAATTTTGCCATAGCCATGAATTAAGAATGGTACCAACACATCCTCCGAGAGCAACTTCTCCCAACCATCCAGGAACAGTTTGGTGACGATCAATGCCTTTTCCAGCATGATGGAGCACCTTGCCATAAGGTAAAAGTATTAACTAAGTGGCTCGGGGAACAGAACATCGATATTTTGGGTCCATGGCCAGGAAACTCCCCAGACCTTAATCCCATTGAGAACTTGTGGTCATTCCTCAAGAGGCGGGTGGACAAACAAAAACCCAGAAATTCTGACAAACTCAAAGCATTGATTTATGCAAGAATGGGCTGCCATCAGTCAGGATGTGGCCCAGAAGTTAATTGACAGCATGCCAGGGCGGATTGCAGAGGTTTTGAAAAAGAAGGGTCAACACTGCAAATGTTGACTCTTTGCATCAACTTCATGTAATTGTCAATAAAAGCCTTTGACACTTATGAAATGCCTGTAATTATACTTCAGTATTCCATAGTAAAATCTGACAAAATTATCTAAAGACACTGAAACCGCTAACTTTGTGGAAATTAATATTGTCATTCTCACAACCTTTGGCCACGACTGTAGAGTGTACTTTCCATCCACTATCCTCAGATCCGCCAGGATGAGCCCTTAAGGGCAGGGGTTAAGGACATGAGATGTTATGAATGGAATCCAGTCCCTTACTCACTGAGTTGACCTGTTCTCGTTGGTATGTCCTGTCATAATGACCAAACAGCCCAATCAGGGAGAGGAAGTGTTTTTCTTCATGATTTCCTGACACTCAGTTTGACCTTTGACCTCTACATCTCCTCCAGGTTATTCTGTGGCTGCATCTGCTAGCACTCTGCCCGGCCCTAAAAATAAACACCTTGCTAAACTAGAACCGGAGGCTAGAGGCAATTTAGAATGTTGGAAGGGCTGTTGACGTTGCAGGAAATGTTGAGGTGATTGGTCTGAAAATGCCTCTGGTGTTAACCAACCACAAGGACCGTCATATCCTTGCTGCTTTTCTCCGAAGAAGACAACCAACGTGGAGCGTCTCTTCCACTCAGACGCTGCACTTCCACTCTCCCCTCTGACTTGTGGAGTTCTTTTTGACCTTCATCGACGAATAGCTAACACTGAGAGAGAAAGAGTGAGGGCAAATGTAAAAGCTGTGCCAAGAATCCATTAGTGCTCCACAATGAACAGAGGAGACAGAGATTCTGTTCATTTCACCGGGCCTTAATTCAATCAGTCATCGGCTGTCTGTGACTTCGGTTTGTGTTCAAGGAAACTTGATTAAAGACGTCGTGAATGATTCGATTGTTACACATTTGCTGGTGTTTACTTTGGGAATTATTGGAAACACGCCGGCAAGGAACACTGTGGGGAAGAGAGAGGAGAGCTTTGTGACGGACTCTTTCACTGATTCTAGACCTGTCATAAGCTGTTTTCTTCTGCTCTGATAGCAGTAATAGTTTGAGCTCTTTCACTGACTCCAGAACTGCCACATAATGTTTTGCTACTCTGATTGTAGTAAGACTGTTTAACTCAATGCTCTCTAACTGATCTTAGACCAGTCTGACAGCGCTCTGCTGCTCCGGAGGCTAACTCACAAAATCCGCAGAAAATAAATGTTTTTAACCTTGCCCCCCCCCCCCCCCCCCCCCTTCCCTCCTTTCTTCTCTCCTCTCCCTCCTTCCCTCTCTGAAGGAGAAGACCAGTTATTTACTGAGCTGGCTCTGCTCTGGCTGGCTGGGCCCAAAATAGAGGCACAGTAATCACAATTACACAGCCAGGGTGGAGGGTTGAAGTGTCATTTAGAAAGATAATCAAAAAGTCATCTCTCTCTCCTTTCTCCTCTGCCCTTCTCTCTCTCTCTCTATGCTGTTTTCCTCCCACTTGGCAATGTTTCAAGACGCCTTCTTTTCAGAGGCAATACAGTGGCCGGGCTAAAAGCAGAGAAAAGTTTGGAAGGTAAATTATCTGAGATTTGACTTGTGACCCTGTGTGTGGTGAAAAATGGCAAGAGTCATTTTAGGGCAAGAACAAGTTGAATGTAACTTTCAGAATAAAATTTTGCAGTAATTCCCCGCTGCAACGATTCCCTCACACAACCTCCCACAAGATGTTCAGTCTGAGCCGGAGTTGCATGCAGCTGTAATATTTCAAAGTGCCTTCATTAAAACACTAACCGCCATTTAATTCCTCAGGATATCAAATTTCCTTTTCACATTAATGCTCTCTTGTTAGGTTTACTTAGAAAACTAATCAGGCTAAATGAGGAAAGTAGAGAGCCCCAGTCTGCAGACACATTGCTATAAGTCTCAGAGAGAGGATCTCCTCTCCAAGCTGCCTGTGATGGATATACTTTGATTTACTTCCTGCACTGGGGAGACAGGAAGGGGCGGGAAGATGCCACTCTGATAGGCAGCTCGTGCTGCTCTGCAGTTTTTTTCCCGGGTGAAGCATGTCATCGGGACTGAAGTGGAGGAGAGGAGTGAGAGAGCCTGCATCAGTCACAGCCAGGCTCCAGATGTACCTAGCCTCCTGGGCATAACTCCTGGGCTTACAGGTGATCCGTGACAGAAAATGGCTCTTGACACGAGGATATATCCTGTCCTAGGTGTTTTAAGGTAATTTGGAGGAGAAAACAAGTCTATTTTTGTGGAGGTCTTTCTTAAAAGCAAGGTTCCACAGAGGTACTTAAGGATTGTAACTCTTTTTCCAGTAAGCCCTGTCATTCTTTTTTATTTTTTTATTTTTTTATCTCAGAAGCATAAAATGGCAAACAACAAACCAATAATGGCATGGAAAGCTGAAAATGAATCGACTTGAGGGAAACTAAATGTAATCGCAGATGCTGAAATTCTGATTGACTGACACAATTTAATTTCCTCTTACTCAAGGGTCACATCAATTTGCTGAGTGTTAATTCCATTAAAACCCGATTATAAAGATGTATAAAATAATCCAACTGCACATAAAGAGAGCACTGGGAAGCAGGCTAAATGGATTTGGGAGGAGCAGCACTGGGAAGCAGGCTAAATGGATTTGGGAGGAGCAGCACTCGGAAGCAGGCTAAATGGATTTGGGAGGAGCAGCCCTGGGAAGCAGACTAAATGGATTTGGGAGGAGCAGCACTGGGAAGCAGGCTAAATGGATTTGGGAGGAGCAGCACTGGGAAGCAGGCTAAATGGATTTGGGAGGATCAGCACTGGGAAGCAGGCTAAATGGATTTGGGAGGAGCAGCACTGGGAAGCAGGCTAAATGGATTTGGGAGGAGCAGCACTGGGAAGTAGGCTAAATGGATTTGGGAGGAGCAGCACTGGGAAGCAGGCTAAATGGATTTGGGAGGAGCAGCACTGGGAAGCAGGCTAAATGGATTTGGGAGGAGCAGCACTGGGAAGCAGTTTAAATGGATTTGGGAGGAGCAGCACTGGGAAGCAGGCTAAATGGGTTTGGGAGGAGCAGCACTGGGAAGCAGACTGAATGGTTTGGGAGGAGCGGCGCTAGGAAGCAGGGTAAATGGGTTTGGGAGGAGCAGCACTGGGAAGCAGGCTAAATGGGTTTGGGAGGAGCAGTGTTAGGAAGCAGGGTAAATGGGTTTGGGAGGATCAGCACTGGGAAGCAGGCTAAATGGATTTGGGAGGAGCAGCACTGGGAAGCAGACTAAATGGGTTTGGGAGGAGCAGCACTGGGAAGCAGACTAAATGGGTTTGGGAGGAGCGGCGCTAGGAAGCAGGGTAAATGGGTTTGGGAGGAGCAGCACTGGGAAGCAGGCTAAATGGATTTGGGCGGAGCAGCACTGGGAAGCAGGTTAAATGGATTTGGGAGGAGCAGCACTGGGAAGCAGGCTAAATGGGTTTGGGAGGAGCAGCACTGGGAAGCAGGCTAAATGGATTTGGGAGGAGCAGCACTGGGAAGCAGGCTAAATGGCTTTGGGAGGAGCAGCACTGGGAAGCAGGCTAAATGGATTTGGGAGGAGCAGCACTGGGAAGCAGGTTAAATGGATTTGGGAGGAGCAGCACTGGGAAGCAGACTGAATGGGTTTGGGAGGAGCGGCGCTAGGAAGCAGGGTAAATGGGTTTGGGAGGAGCAGCACTGGGAAGCAGGCTAAATGGGTTTGGGAGGAGCAGTGTTAGGAAGCAGGGTAAATGGGTTTGGGAGGATCAGCACTGGGAAGCAGGCTAAATGGATTTGGGAGGAGCAGCACTGGGAAGCAGACTAAATGGGTTTGGGAGGAGCAGCACTGGGAAGCAGACTAAATGGGTTTGGGAGGAGCGGCGCTAGGAAGCAGGGTAAATGGGTTTGGGAGGAGCAGCACTGGGAAGCAGACAAAATGGGTTTGGGAGGAGCAGCACTGGGAAGCAGACAAAATGGGTTTGGGAGGAGCAGCACTGTGAAGCAGACTAAACGGGTTTGGGAGGAGCAGCACTGTGAAGCAGACTAAATGGGTTTGGGAGGAGCGTCGCTAGGAAGCAGGGTAAATAGGTTTGGGAGGATCAGCACTGGGAAGCAGGCTAAATGGGTTTGGGAGGAGCAGCACTGGGAAGCAGGCTAAATGGGTTTGGGAGGAACAGCACTGGGAAGCAGACTAAATGGGTTTGGGAGGAGCAGCACTGGGAAGCAGGGTAAATGGGTTTGGGAGGAGCAGCACTGGGAAGCAGGGTAAATGGGTTTGGGAGGATCAGCACTGGGAAGCAGACGAAATGGGTTTGGGAGGAGCAGCACTGGGAAGCAGACGAAATGGGTTTGGGAGGAGCAGCACTGTGAAGCAGACTAAACGGGTTTGGGAGGAGCAGCACTGGGAAGCAGGCTAAATGGATTTTGGAGGAGCAGCACTGGAAAGCAGGCTAAATGGATTTGGGAGGAGCAGCACTGGGAAGCAGGGTAAATGGGTTTGGGAGGATCAGCACTGGGAAGCAGACGAAATGGGTTTGGGAGGAGCAGCACTGGGAAGCAGACGAAATGGGTTTGGGAGGAGCAGCACTGTGAAGCAGACTAAACGGGTTTGGGAGGAGCAGCACTGGGAAGCAGGCTAAATGGATTTTGGAGGAGCAGCACTGGAAAGCAGGCTAAATGGATTTGGGAGGAGCAGCACTGGGAAGCAAGGTAAATAGGTTTGGGAGGATCAGCACTGGGAAGCAGGGTAAACGGGTTTGGGAGGAGCAGCACTGGGAAGCAGGGTAAACGGGTTTGGGAGGAGCAGCACTGGGAAGCAGGGTAAATGGGTTTGGGAGGAGCAGCACTGGGAAGCAGGGTAAATGGATTTGGGAGGATCAGCACTGGGAAGCAGGGTAAACGGGTTTGGGAGGAGCAGTGTTAGGAAGCAGGGTAAATGGGTTTGGGAGGAGCAGCACTGGGAAGCATGGTAAATGTGTTTGAGAGGAGCAGCACTGGGAAGCAGTCAAAATGGGTTTGGGAGGATTAGCACTGGGAAGCAGGCTAAACAGGTTTGGGAGGAGCAGCCTTGCAAGGAGCCAAGCAATTTGTGTGTGTGTAGAGTCTTGGCCAAAAGTTTTGAGAATGACACAAATATACATTTTCACAAAGTCTGCTGCCTCAGTTTGCATAATGGCAGTTTGCATATACTCCAGAATGTTATGAAGAGTGATCAGATGAATTACAATTAATTGCAAGCTCCCTCTTTGCCATGGAAATGAACTGAATCCCCAAACAACATTTCCACTGCATTTCAGCCCTGCCACAAAAGGACCAGCTGACATCATGTCAGTGATTCTCTCGTTAACACAGGTGTGAGTGTTGACTAAGACAAGGCTGGAGATCACTCTGTCATGCTGATTGAGTTCGAATAACAGACTGGAAGCTTCAAAAGGAGGGTGGTGCTTGGAATCATTGTTCTTCCTCTGTCAACCATGGTTACCTGCAAGGAAACACTTGCCATCATCATTGCTTTGCACAAAAAGGGCTTCACAGGCAAGGATATTGCTGCCAGAAAGATTGCACCTAAATCAACCATTTATCGGATCATCAAGAACTTCAAGGAGAGCGGTTCAAATGTTGTGAAGAAGGCTTCAGCGCACCCAAGAAAGTCCATCAAGCGCCAGGACCGTCTCCTAAAGTTGATTCAGCTGCGGGATCGGGGCACCACCAGTACAGAGCTTGCTCAGGAATGGCAGCAGGCAGGTGTGAGTGCATCTGTTTAGAAGTTAATCAAAGGCAAAGTCTTTTGGAGGATGGCCTGGTGTCCAGAAGGGCAGCAAAGAAGCCACTTCTCTCCAGGAAGAACATCAGGGACAGACTGATATTCTGCTAAATGTACAGGGTTTGGACTGCTGAGGACTGGGGTAAAGTCATTTTCTCTGATGAATCCCCTTTCCGATTGTTTGGGTCATCCGGAAAACAGCTTGTCCGGAGAAGACAAGGTGAGCGCTACCATCGGTCCTGTGTCATTCCAACAGTAAAGCATCCTGAGACCATTCATGTGTGGGGTTGCTTCTCAGCCAAGGGAGTGGGCTCACTCAGAATTTTGCCTAAGAACACAGCCATGAATAAAGAATGGTACCAACACATCCTCCGAGAGCAACTTCTCCCAACCATCCAGGAACAGCTTGGTGACGATCAATGCCTTTTCCAGTATGATGGAGCACCTTGCCATAAGGCAAAAGTGATAACTAAGTGGCTCGGGGAACAAAACATCGATATTTTGGGTCCATAGCAAGGAAACTCCCCAGACCTTAATCCCATTGAGAACTTGTGGTCAATCCTCAAGAGGCGGGTGGACAAACAAAACCCCACAAACTCCTAGCATTGATTATGCAAGAATGGGCTGCCATCAGTCAGGATGTGGCCCAGAAGTTAATTGGGGGGGGGGGGGGGGGGGGGTGTTCGAGCGGGGTGCGTGGGTGCATGTTTGGGGGGGGGGGGGGGTGTATGTTTGGGGGGGAGTACGGGGGTTCGTGTTTGGGGGGTGCATGGGTGTGTGTTTGGAGGGGTGTGTGGGTGCGTGTTTGGGGGGTGGGTGCGTGTTTGGGGGGGGTGCATATTTCGGGGTTGGGTGCGTGGGTGTGTGTTTGGGGAAGCTGCGTGGGTGGGTGTGCCTGGTTACGTGCGTCCGTGTGTTCATGCGTCCTACAAGGTCATGTGACCTCTCCCTCTGCAGTGAATTCTGATCACTTTAAATCTGGGTGATTGACATTCACACTGTGTGAATAAATGGCTGCATTTAAGGATCTTGATAAGCGACGTGAATTAGCATTGATTGAGAGCTTGATTTACTTAAGACGCAGCTTGCTGGAAGGGAAGGAGCCAAGTTGCAGTAGAAAATAGCACTGAAGGAAGACCGATTCCCTGAATATCTAATGATACAGTTTAAGTCGGTTGTTTACATACACCTTTGCCAAATACATTTAAACTCAGTTTTTCACAATTCCTGACATTTAATTCTTGTAAAAAATACCCTGTTTTAGGTCAGGATCACCACTTTATTTCAAGATTGCGAAATGTCAGAATAATAGTAGAGAGAATGATTTATTTCAGCTTTTATTTATTTCATCACATTCCCAGTGGGTCAGAAGATTGCATACACTCAATTCGTATTTGGTAGCATTGCCTTTAAATTGTCAAACGTTTCGGGTGGCCTTCCACAAGCTTAATTTGGGTGAATTTGGCCCATTTTTCATGACAATGTTGGTGTAACTGAGTCAGGTTTGTAGGCCTCCTTGCTCACACACGCTTTTTCAGTTCTGCCCACACATTTTCTATGGGATTGAGGTCAGGGCTTTGTGATGGCCACTCCAATACCTTGACTTTGTTGTCCTTAAGCCATTTTGCCACAACTTGGAAGTATGCTTGGGGTCATTATCCATTTGGAAGACCCATTTGCGACCAAGCTTTAACTTCCTGACTGATGTGTTGAGATGTTGCTTCAATATATGCACATAATTTTCCATCCTCATGAAGCCATCTATTTTGTGAAGTGCACCAGTCCCTCCTGCAGGAAAGCACCCCCACAACATGATGCTGCCACCCCCGTGCCTAACGGTTGGGATGGTGTTCTTCGGCTTGCAAGCCTTTTTCCTCCAAACGTAACGATGGTCATTATGGCCAAACAGTTCTATTTTTGTTTCATCAGACCAGAGAACATTTCTCCATGTGCAGTTGCAAACCGTAGTCTGGCTTTTTTATGGTGGTTTTGGAGCAAAGGCTTCTTCCTTGCTGAGTGGCTTTTCAGGTTATGTCGATATAGGACTTGTTTTACCTTTGATATGGATACTTTTGTACCTGTTTCCTCCAGCTCCTTCACAAGGTCCTTTGCTGTTGTTCTGGGATTGATTTGCACTTTTCGCACCTAAGTACGTTCATCTCTACGAGACAGAACGTGTCTCCTTCCTGAGCGGTATGACGGCTGCGTGGTCCCATGTTGTTTATACTTGCGTACTATTGTTTGTACAGATGAACGTGGTACCTTCAGGCGTTTGGAAATTGCTCCCAAGGATGAACCAGACTTGTGTAGGTCTACAAATAGTTTTCTGAGGTCTTGGCTGATTTCTTATGATTTTCCCATGATGTCAAGCAAAGAGGCACTGAGTTTGAAGATAGGCCTTGAAATACATCCACAGGTACACCTCCAATTGACTCAAATGATGTCAATTAGCCTATCAGAAGATTCTAAAGCCATGACATCGTTTTCTGGAATTTCCAAACTTTTTAAAGGCACAGTCAACTTAGTGTATGTAAACTTCTGACCCACTGGAATTGTGATACAGTGAATTATAAGTGAAATAATCTGTCTGTAAACAATTGTTGGAAAATGACTTGTGTCATGCACAAAGTAGATGTCCTAACCGACTTGCCAAAACTATAGTTTGTTAACAAGAAATATGTGGAGTGGTTGAAAAACAAGTTTTATTGACTCCAACCGAAGTGTATGTAAACTTCTGACTTCAACTGTATATACTGATGACTGGAATACATCAACCTGAACAGATTAAGTGTTGCTAATGGAATGTTGGTTCCCGAGGCCATTGTTTTGTTCATGATAACATTGTTGCACCTTGAGTCGGATTTACTTGCAAATCTCTCCTCCATGGACAACCCTATCCTTCAATACTTATAATTTATTCATCTCAATGTGTAAAGTCTACCTAGCAGCACATCACCTTTTAACAACAACATCTATATTTGCTATATCAGTAATTGTCTATTTTATATGTTGCATGTTTACATGTTTAAGTATTAGTAGTAGACCTTGTATTAATGGAAGTTGTATAGTCATTACTCAAAGTTGCCTCTGTTTGTCTGGTAAAAGGCAGCCCTTTCACTGTCTCGAAGTACGTCTTAGCTATCAATTCATCTAGAAAATATTAAACAGTGGTTTCAAAGCTTGGAAATAGTTTATACTCACTCTGTACTCAGCCTCTTGTGACGGTGCAGGTTTATTTGTCTAGTTAATACAGGTGAATGTGGACTGAGTGAAGAGACTTGTTTTGGATCATCACCAGACCTTGTGCACCATTTACCGACAGGACTTGTTGACTCAGTTAGGGCAGCAGAGGAGGTCTCTCTCTCTCCATCTCTCTGCCTTTTTACAAGCTCGTGGCAGAGAAAAGTGCAGCTGCATTTGATTTTCATTTAGTCCAACAACTGTTTAATTGAAGCTATGTGAGTACAGACAGAGCTGCTCCTGGGAAATAGTTATCTGGAGCGCTTCTATCCAATCCATCTGTAAATGAGAAGGCAGGTGGGTGGGTTAGTTCTGGCGCCGGTCTCTACCAGTGGATGTGGTCAAACTGGCATATTTGTCTTTCACTTTGTAGTCTGGCAGGGCACCTAAACAGCTGGCTCCTGTTGAACCTGGCCTCTATCAATCACTGAGAGAGGAACAAAACAAAGTATATGGTTCGACAGTGGGCAGGTAGGGGAGGGATGACTAGCGATATGATGCTCTCAGTTAACTCTAGTTTCATTACTTGATATGAAGGAAAAAGAGACTGATGCCAACTCTTTACATGTGGGAGAGTTTCGGAGTTAGAGAGACTGTAGACAGCAGAGTTTTTCCTCTCGCCAAGATGTTGTAAAATGGTCATTTGCTTTTGTGACAGAATAAGAAACAGTAGAATACATCAGAAGACTGAACGTGAAATCTAAAATGAGTTGAAAAGGAATTCTAGATGGTTTGACAGAATGACTTTAGACCTTTGGTTGTCAAATGTTTGTTGCGTTATATACCCATAACATGACCTTCATCAGACCAACAGACCCAGGCACACACCCCAACACACACAATAACAGAACATCACATTTGCCATTCATCAGGTATATCCAATAGCTCCTCATCTGGCTCCCCCTTCCCAAGTCCCCAAAAGCCCCTGCAGCTCACGGTGACTCGCAGCCAAGACCCCAGTCAGTCACTTTTATATTTAGATTGGCCTGCTTATGTTGTAAATATCAGCATTAGTGTTTACAAGCCTTTTCCATGCTCTTCTCATGGTCTCTGGTGGGCACCCCTCTGTTCAGAAGCCCTGCCTGGTGTTGTCATTCTCTCTGTGACTGGCAGGGCGGGCATGGTGGGGGGTGGAATGGGGGTTGACAGAAGGGGTAGACTTGTGGTTCTTCCAGCGTTGTCCTGCTGCCTGAGTCAGACCACCAACGGAGCAGGAAAGTTGATGCCCGCTGGCACTCTGGGTCCCGTAAGTGAGACATCCACCCCCCTTCCTGCCATCCAACCTCACCCCATCCAACCTCATCTCACCCCACCCCAGCCCTTCTAATCATGATACCATCTGCTGCCTCCTGGAGAAGGTTACCCAGTGCCACCACAGCCCAGTGCTGATGTGACTCTCCCTGCTTCAGACACTCACCACTTAGTCATTCACATTCTCTCTCCTTCTGATTCACTCTCTCTCTCGATCTCTCTCTGTCACTCTGCCAGCCAGACAGGCAGCTGGATGTGCAGACACTGCCACAGGGCAACACTTAGTGGCCCTCAGGCCCCCCGCCCTGCTGCCTGCCATCTGTGTCCGTCTCAGTGGGCAAGGTAGTGAGACGACAGGGGCCTGGAGAGGAAAACAGGACACAGAGCGAGGAAGAGATATGGAGAGCGGGAGAGGAATATGGAGGGAAGGCCAGGAATATGGAGGGAGGGCCAGGGATATGGAGAAAGGGCAAGGACGGGTGGAAAGAAAGAAGGAGAAAGAGGGAAGGGAGGTATAGAAGGAGAGAAAGAGTGCACGGCCCACATGTGGGCTGCAGCCACAGGTCACATGGTGTCATTAATCCTAATGATTAACTTCTAAACAGCGTCTTATATACAGTATGTATGCTGGTGTCGTTAAAGGTCAGGGATAAACTAGGCAGGCCCTAGCCAAGCACATTTATCTGGGCCAGGTCAGGCCACGTTGGTTTGTTGTCTTTGCTTGATGACAGACGAACAAAGGACTGCAGGAGCAGAAACATGGGAGAGATAATCAACTACAGCACAGTACTTTATGCTAAAACTAATTCAGTTGTTCCCTATGTTCTGATGCACACATCCATGTCACGCTCCTCAGTGACACAGATAACACCAATCCCCATAAAGTTCATATAGGGACCTGTATTGTCTCTCCATTCATGTGAGTACATGTATTGAATAGCTTTAAGATAGCCAAGCACCAGAGGACAGAAGAGATGCTGACTTGAGTTTTACGTATCCCTCTATAAGGGAAGTTCAAGATCTGAGTCATTAAAATGTGTTTTTCAACCACTCCACAAATTTCTTGTCAACAAACTATACTTTTGGCAAGTCGGTTAGGACATCTACTTTGTGCATGACACAAGTAATTTTTCCAACAATTGTTTACATACAGATTATTTCACTTATAATTCACTGTATCACAATTCCAGTGGGTCAGAAGTTTACATACACTTACTTACTTACTTACTTACTTACTTACTGACTGACTGACTGACTGACTGACTGACTGACTGACTTACTGACTGACTGACTGACTGACTGACTGACTGACTGACTGACTGACTGACTGACTGACTGACTGACTGACTGACTGACTGACTGACTGACTGACTGACTGACTGACTTACAGACTTACAGACTTACAGACTTACAGACTTACAGACTTACAGACTTACAGACTGACAGACTGACTGACTGACTGACTGACTGACTGACAGACTGACAGACTGACAGACTGACAGACTGACAGACTGACAGACTGACAGACTGACAGACTGACTGACTGACTGACTGACTGACTGACTGACTGACTGACTGACTGACTGACTGACTGACTGACTGACTGACTGACTGACTTACTGACTTTATTGTCCCCATGGGGACATTTTGTTGCAGTGTCATGTACACATTTAAAGTGGCGTTTGTGTGTGATTGGTTTACTTTTTTCCCTCCCTTCTGTATTTTCTCTCCTTCCCTCACGTTTCCTCACTCATTATTTTTTTATTTTTTTTAAAGAGAAAAAAGTACATGTACTTTAAAAAGTAACAGCAATTATAGTTTGGATGGACAGAAGATCATTGATTGGACTTATTTTTTATTATTTTTACACAAAGTTGACTGTGCCTTTAAACAGTTTGGAAAATTCCAGAAAATCATGTCATGGCTTCTGATAGGCTAACTGACATAATTTGAGTCAATTGGAGGTGTACCTGTGGATGTATTTCAAGGCCTACCTTCAAACTCAGTGCCTCTTTGTTTGACATCATGGGAAAATCAAAAGAAATCAGCCAAGTTTATTTCACAAAATAGATGGCTTCATGAGGATGGAAAATGATGTGGATATATTGAAGCAACATCTCAACACATCAGTCAGGAAGTTAAAGCTTGGTTGCAAATGGGTCTATCAAAAATGGACAATGACCCCAAGCATATTTCCAAAGTTGTGGCAAAATGGCCTAAAGACAACAAAGTCAAGATATTGGAGTGGCATTTACAAAGCCCTGTCCTCAATCCTGTAGAACATTTGTGGGCAGAACTGAAAAAGCGTGTGCGAGCAAGGAGGCCTACAAACCTGACTCAGTTACACCAACTCTGTCAGGAGGAATGGGCCAAAATTCACCCAATTTATTGTGGGAAGCTTGTGGAAGGCTACCCGAAACGTTTGACCCAAGTTAAACAATTTAAAGGCAATGCTACCAAATACTAATTGAGTGTATGTAAACTTCTGACCCACTCGGAATGTGATGAAAGAAATAAAAGCTGAAATAAATCACTCTCTCTTTATTCTGACATTTCACATTCTTAAAATAAAGTGGTGATCCTAACTGACCTAAAAGAGGGAATTTTTACCAGGATTAAATGTCAGGAATTGTGAAAAACTGAGTTTAAATGTATTTGGCTAAGGTGTATGTAAACTTCAGACTTCAACTGTATAACTCATATAGCTCCTTCAGGCTGTTTATAGCCCTGCTTGAACATTCATGAATTCAAAACATGTTTGCCCAGAGCTACAGTATTTCCTATCAATTTGATATGGTTTTTTATAAAAAAAATAATGTAAATATCAACCTTCCTGACATGAAATGGGCAAATTGAAATCCTGCCCACATTTTCAGATCATGATGGATGGATAAAAGGAGCGAGAAAAAATCCCTCACATATTCATCACCCCTTGGAGCTCAATACATTTGATTTTGTGGTCACGTTTTTTAACCAAAGTGTTTCAGCTCTATTTCCCCTCCCCTTTATCCAGCGATAGTAGAGTTTAATGCCCAGCAGTGTACAAGCTAAATCAGGTTTGCTCAAAGCCATCCTCCCTCCTCCTCCTCCTTCCATGTCAGCTCAGGGTTGGAGGGGAACATTTCTCCCTGTTATGATGGCCCTGGGCCACAGGTATTTCAACACGCACACACAAACACAGGTTCGCCTAGCTGCCAGTCAGTGATGCTTTGCTGTGAGGTCTGTATCTCTCTCTCTCACACACACACACACACACACACACACACACACACACACACACACACACACACACACACACACACACACACACACACACACACACGGGCGCACAAGCAAGTTATTTCACTCTGGGGAAAGTCAAGTGTGGTCCTTTTCAAGGCGAGCCAACTTTCCTTGTCTCTTTAGAAAACACTTGACCTTTCTTTTTTCTTTTTTTACTATTTCAGTGTTCCCCTGCTACCATTTCAAATTGAGTTTGGGCTCAAGCTTCATACAGATTATTTTTCAATTATATTTCAAGCACACTTGAAAAAATATTAAATAATTTGGAGGGCAACACTCTCTTTGGGATAGTTTTTCCTCAGAGACAGATGTTTGAACTTTCCACATTTCGCATATTCTAAATGGAATTCATAGTAGGCCTAATGCCAGTCCTGTGTCATAAAATCATCTGTAATTTTGGAGACACTGGAGAGAAAAGAGGAGTTATTAGTGAATGAAGGTTAATCTAACCCAGCCTTATGTGTTGTCTTTGATCCTGGTCCATTTGCCTTTAAACACAGCTAACACTGTGGGGCTGTTGGATGGGCAGTTGGACAGAGAGACTGGAGTGGCCCATTCCTCCTCTCCTTTCATGTTCTCCTAAGCCCCCTTCCTCAACAGTCACGAGCCGTAACTGGCCTGAGGGAGAGTACATACACTGACACAGCTGCCAGAAATTGTGAAGTATTTACTTTAAACGACAGTCATCTCACACACCTAAAAAGGAATGGAAGAATCAAACCCTCAATCACTCACTGAGCCGCCCTTGATGAAGAGACCAAGCATCAAAATGATTCTGAACCATCAAATATGGAAAAGAAAAAACAAGTTCTCCAGCTTCAAGCATTTTCCCCTGATCACTTTATATCAATGGACACCTCTTCAGATTCACATAGTATTTTCTGTGGGCTGCTGGCTCCATTAGAGGGCACTTGTGAGGATGACAGGCAAATACGGCACTCAGTCAGGCAGAGCTGAGTTCCTAAAGAGAGTGAGAGAAAAAGAGAGAGATCGAGGGAGAGAATGAGAGAGAGGGAAACAAAAAGAGTGAGAGAGCAGTAGCAGAAATCAATCATGCCCGCTCTCTCTTATCAGCCTTGAAGCTCAGTCTCTCAGGGAGTGTGCTCTGTGGCAGAGATGGTAGGAGCACTGACCCACACTATTCCACAAGTGTTTAATGGCTTACCTAGTAGTGGATAGTACAGCCAGCACTAGTACAGCCAGTACAGGAGACTCACTCCAATATAGCTTTTGGCTCACAATAAGCTGGCTTTAATGTCTGGCTGTTAAATGCACCTTGGGTTTTCATTGCAAACTGTTGCTTACTGCATTGGCACAGTGAACATTAATGACATGCTGAAAAGCTTCATTTCTTTTTAAAAAGCTCTAGTGCTGAAAGGGGAATAGGGAGCATCTGGAAAAGGCAGGCCCTTTTACTTCCTCTGTGTACCTAACGACAGTGTGTGTGTGTGTGTGTTTGTGAGAGCCCATGGAGAGATCAATCTGTGCCGTTGCCAATACATGTGCGTACTATGAGGAGAGTACGCACATGGCTATAGAAGTGAGTAGAAGAGTTGAGATGGGGGCAGGGGATATGCACAGCTGCTACTGACAGGGGCGCTCACCAATACTCTGAAACAAGCTAATACACTCACACAAGATGGCCGCCAGGGATACCATGTGGTTGCAGAGCGTACAGATGCAAAACCTCTCTCTCTCACTCTCGGACTCTCTCGCAATGCCTCTCTCGCTCTGTCTCGTTCTCTGCCAGAGTTGTATTCATCATTGCTACCATATTTAATTCAATTGGGGAACACATGCATAAATAGGCCAGTGAAATGGTTGCAAAATTATAAGAGGAAATCTGTGCGTGACATTTCCTGTTTCCTGAGCCTGGCAGAGTTTGAAAGCTGGCGAAGAGCGGTCTTTGAAAGCCCAGCTGCCTGCAGGAACAAAGCAGCCTGGGAGTCTGGTGGTTCGCAGTTCGCCCCAGGTTGTGTCAGAGAGGCCTGCTTCCAAAACACTGATTACTTGTTCTCTGTTTTTCATTCTTTGTCCACCCAGCCCATCTTAGATGTGGCCTGTATGGCTGTTCCCACTCTCAGGGGTGCAGAGCTGTCCTCTTTTTTGGGGGACATTCCCTCCAGGATGACACAGCTCCAGGATAGACCCCAGAACTTGGAAACAGGAAAAACTGCCCTCTGGATTACCCCTCTCTTTAGAGGGGTGTGATCCCTGGCTAGATCAGTGAGGATGGTCCAAGGATGCTGGATGTAGGAGTCATCTTTATCTCTCCCTTCCCTTTGTCTCTTCATCTCTCATCTCTCCCCCCTTCCCTTTGTCTCTCCATCTCTCATCTCCACCTCTCCTATCCCTTTGTCTCTTCATCCCTAATCTCTATATCTCCATTCCCTTTGTCTCTCCATCTCTCATTTCCACCTCTCCCAACCCTTTGTCTCTTCATCTCTCCCCCTTCCCTTTGTCTCTCTATCTCTCATCTCTCCCCTCCCTTTGTCTCTCCATCTATCATCTCAATCTCTCCCTTCCCTTTGTCTCTCCATCTATCATCTCAATCTCTCCCTTCCCTTTGTCTCTCCATCTCTCATTTACACCTCTCCCACCCCTTTGTCTCTTCATCTCTCATCTCTCTCTCCCTTCCCTTTCTCTCCATCTCTCATCTCTTCATCCCTCATCTCCATCTCTCCCATCCCGTTGTCTCTCATCTCCACCTCTCTCACCCATTTGTCTCTTCATCTCTCCCCCTTCCCTTTGTCTCTCTATCTCTCATCTCTCCCCTCCCTTTGTCTCTCCATCTATCATCTCAATCTCTCCCTTCCCTTTGTCTCTCCATCTCTCATTTACACCTCTCCCACCCCTTTGTCTCTTCATCTCTCATCTCTCTCTCCCTTCCCTTTCTCTCCATCTCTCATCTCTTCATCCCTCATCTCCATCTCTCCCATCCCGTTGTCTCTCATCTCCACCTCTCTCACCCATTTGTCTCTTCATCTCTCCCCCTTCCCTTTGTCTCTCTATCTCTCATCTCTATCTCTCCCCTCCCTTTGTCTCTCCATCTATCATCTCAATCTCTCCCTTCCCTTTGTCTCTCCATCTCTCATGTTTATATCTCCATTCCCTTTGTCTCTCAATCTCTCATGTCTATCTCTCCCTTCCCTTTGTCTCTCCATCTATCATGTTTATCTCTCCCTTCCCTTTGTCTCTCCATCTCTCATGTTTATATCTCCCTTCCCTTTGTCTCTCCATCTCTCATGTCTATCTCTCCCTTCCCTTTGTCTCTCCATCTATCATCTCAATCTCTCCCTTCCCTTTGTCTCTCCATCTCTCATGTTTATCTCTCCCTTCCCTTTGTCTCTCCATCTCTCATTTCTATCTCTCCCTTCCCGCTGTCTCTCCATCTCTCATCTCTCATCTCCCCCTTCCCTTTGCCTCTCCATCTCTATCTCTCCCTTCCCTTTGTCTCTCCATCTCTCATCTCCATCTCTCCCTTCCATTTGTCTCTCCATCTCTATCTCTCCCTCCCATTTGTCTCTCCATCTCTCATCTCTATCTCTCCCTTCCCTTTGTCTCTCCATCTCTATCTCTCCCTTCCCTTTGTCTCTCCATCTCTCATCTCCATCTCTCCCTTCCCTTTCTCTCCATCTCTCATTTCTCCATCTCTCATCTCCATCTCTCCCTTCCCGTTCTCTCCATTTCTCATCTCTTCATCTCTCATGTCTATCTCTCCCTTCCATTTGTCTCTCCATCCCTATCTCTCCCTTCCCTGTCTCTCCATCTCTCATCTCAATCTCTCCCTTCCATTTGTCTCTCCATCTCCATCTCTCCCTTCCCTTTCTCTTCATCTCTCATCTCCATCTCTCCCTTCCCTTTCTCTTCATCTCTCATCTCCATCTCTCCCTTCCCCTTCTCTCCATCTCTCATCTCTTCATCTCTCATCTCCATCTCTCCCTTCCCCTTCTCTCCATCTCTCATCTCCATCTCCCTTCCCTTTGTCTCTCCATCTCTCATCTCCATCTCTCCCTTCCATTTGTTTCTCCATCTCTATCTCTCCCTTCTTTCTATCTCTCATCTCTATCTCTCCCTTCCCTTTGTCCCTCATCTCCATCTCTCCCATCCCTTTGTCTCTCCATCTATCTCTCCCTTCCCTTTGTCTCTTTATCTCTCATATCTAGCTCTCCCTTCCCTTTGTCTCTCTATCTCTCATCTCTCTCTCTCCCTTCCCTTTGTCTCTCCATCTCTCATCTCTTGCTCTCTCTCTCTGTTGCAGTTGTTGGATTTCTTTATGGTAAGGAGTTGAGTAGATACTTTTTTTTACTGTAAGAGATGGAGCTGATTTGCCGTGCGTACAGCGGGATGAGAGGGAGGGAGTGGTGAGAGGCTGGCTGTCTGATGTATAGTGTCATTAGTAGACTGTCCAGGGAGAGCATGACTGGAGAGGGGGAACTGACAGACAAGTGATGAGCGACATGGAGGACTCTCAAGGCTGGGGAGCGTGTGTGTGTGTCAGATCGAGAGAGCGAGAAGTGTTGTACACCCGCAGGTAACACACACAAAGTCATTATTTTCATTACACACAAGTATGTGAGCGTTCTGCAGCCTGTGAGGAAAAATACTAAACACAAATAAAGGAGGATATAGAGCTCAAGCGGTGGTGACAGATGACATTGTTTATGCTCACTGTGGCTGAGTTAGATGCAATTCAATCAGTTGGGGCAATACTTATTTTTTTATTGCAATTATGCTAAATAATGACAGCCCTCCAAGCACTCCTGCTCTGATATTGTTCTGTTCCATTTTGATTTCAGTTATTTTTCCTTTTCAGCTTTGTGTCTCTGTGCTGAAAATGACTGGAGTCTTAAAGGAGACACACACCACCACGACTGCCTGAGAGGTGAATTAGACTACATGTCTAGACACACACCCTGGTGAAAAATGACTTCAGTGTAATTTCCTTAATATGAGGTGATAAGCAACAATAAGGTATTGCTTTAAATTACATCAAGCAGTCATCAGTGAGCTATAATTAAACTTCTGGAAACACAAATGATTACAGGTCTAGGTTAAAATTGTGAAATATAATTGCCAATTTATGTTAATTAAACTTAACTTGATGAATGTTCCTGAAATGCACAGCCTTGCCCTTCATAGCACTGGCATTGACCAGAATGCACCTTGAAGACAGGACATGTCATACTGCTCCCTATCCTCCCCTGCAGAGGATCCCAGTATCTTCCCTGAAGATACTCATCACTGGTAGTATCAGACAGTGTATCTATCTGTGGGCGGTCCATGATCTCTACCAGTATGTCAATCAGGGACAGGGTGATTTCTGATTGGTCCCTAATGTCCTGACAGGACCTAGGGTCTCAGCCAATTGTGCTGTTATGAGAAAACACACACACCATCCCGTGGCTCTGCCTGGGGGAGATAAACAAGCTGCTGTGTGTGACTGCGGGATTTCCCACTCTGTGATAGGGCGACCATTTGTCTGAGGTGGGCGGGCTGGGGGGAAGAGGGGTGTAGAAGGGGACAGCTATAATTCTTCTTTATTTTCTCCTGCTGTTGATTTGTTACAGTACTGCTGTGAGCCATTGTCGCCTTGAAATATTTAGAAACGATAAAAAGCTGTCAGAATTGACTGATGAATATTTCATGGTGCGCCAGCTGGAGTGTTTAGCAGTGATCAATAAAGGGGGCCGATGGCGCCGGGCGAAGGGCATTAGTCACAGCGGGACCTCTGATGTGGGACACATTTTCCTCTTCTAATTTAGCCAGGCGACCCACAGAGCCTGTCAGTACTACTGTATCACCCCTGGTCCTGATCTCCAGAACCTGTCAGTACTACTGTATCACCCCTGGTCCTGATCTCCAGAGCCTGTCAGTACTACTGTATCACCCCTGATTCTGATCTCCAGAGCCTGTCAGTACTACTGTATCACCCCTGGTTCTGATCTCCAGAGCCTGTCAGTACTACTGTATCACCCCTGGTCCTGATCTCCAGAACCTGTCAGTACTACTGTATCACCCCTGGTCCTGATCTCCAGAGCCTGTCAGTACTACTGTATCACCCCTGGTTCTGATCTCCAGAGCCTGTCAGTACTACTGTATCACCCCTGGTCCTGATCTCCAGAACCTGTCAGTACTACTGTATCACCCCTGATTCTGATCTCCAGAGCCTGTCAGTACTACTGTATCACCCCTGGTTCTGATCTCCAGAGCCTGTCAGTACTACTGTATCACCCCTGGTCCTGATCTCCAGAACCTGTCAGTACTACTGTATCACCCCTGGTTCTGATCTCCAGAGCCTGTCAGTACTACTGTATCACCCCTGGTCCTGATCTCCAGAGCCTGTCAGTACTACTGTATCACCCCTGGTCCTGATCTCCAGAGCCTGTCAGTACTACTGTATCACCCCTGATTCTGATCTCCAGAGCCTGTCAGTACTACTGTATCACCCCTGGTTCTGATCTCCAGAGCCTGTCAGTACTACTGTATCACCCCTGGTCCTGATCTCCAGAGCCTGTCAGTACTACTGTATCACCCCTGGTCCTGATCTCCAGAGCCTGTCAGTACTACTGTATCACCCCTGGTCCTGATCTCCAGAGCCTGTCAGTACTACTGTATCACCCCTGATTCTGATCTCCAGAGCCTGTCAGTACTACTGTATCACCCCTGGTTCTGATCTCCAGAGCCTGTCAGTACTACTGTATCACCCCTGGCCCTGATCTCCAGAACCTGTCAGTACTACTGTATCACCCCTGGTCCTGATCTCCAGAACCTGTCAGTACTACTGTATCACCCCTGATTCTGATCTCCAGAGCCTGTCAGTACTACTGTATCACCCCTGATTCTGATCTCCAGAGCCTGTCAGTACTACTGTATCACCCCTGGTTCTGATCTCCAGAGCCTGTCAGTACTACTGTATCACCCCTGGTCCTGATCTCCAGAGCCCCTAACTAACAGTGCTGTCTGTCTCAAACAGAGTCAGGGTTCTGATCTCCAGAGCCCCTAACTAACACCGCTGTCTGTCTCAAACAGAGTCAGGGTTCTGATCTCCAGAGCCCCTAACTAACACCACTGTCTGTCTCAGAGTCAGGGTTCTGATCTCCAGAGCCCCTAACTAACACCACTGTCTGTCTCAAACAGAGTCAGGGTTCTGATCTCCAGAGTCCCTAACTAACACCACTGTCTGTCTCAGAGTCAGGGTTCTGCTCTCCAGAGCCCCTAACTAACACCACTGTCTGTCTCAGAGTCAGGGTTCTGATCTCCAGAGCCCCTAACTAACATTGCTGTCTGTCTCAAACAGATTCAGGGTTCTGATCTCCAGAGCCCCTAACTAAAAGTGCTGTCTGTCTCAAACAGAGTCAGGGTTCTGATCTCCAGAGCCCCTAACTAACACCACTGTCTGTCTCAAACAGAGTCAGGGTTCTGATCTCCAGAGCCCCTAACTAACACCACTGTCTGTCTCAGATTCAGGGTTCTGATCTACAGAGCCCCTAACTAACACCACTGTCTGTCTCAGAGTCAGGGTTCTGATCTCCAGAGCCCCTAACTAACAGTGCTGTCTGTCTCAAACAGAGTCAGGGTTCTGCTCTCCAGAGCCCCTAACTAACAGTGCTGTCTGTCTCAAACAGAGTCAGGGTTCTGATCTCCAGAGCCCCTAACTAACACCACTGTCTGTCTCAGAGTCAGGGTTCTGCTCCCTGTATGGGCCCACTCTCCAATAACATTGATAACATCTAAGTAATGTTATCAACTGCTTTGAGTATTCGGGGACAATATGTGCCACTCTGTGTGCTAATCATGCTTTGTACAATTGAAACAGTGTTCATGATGGTTGTCCCACTGAGCTAATAAAATCTCCTTTACAAGACATCATATCTGGGTTGTTGGTGTTCCCTCTATTTGTTTCAGGTGTCAAACATTCTCAGAATGACATCTTGTTGAACGCTAATCAAACAGAGCAGCATCCCCAGGTTGGGTGGTTGGTTGGGACCTAGGTAGGGGGAACTGGAGAAGAGGGTCTGGACCGAGAGCAGGGAGGGGAGGGGGGGTCAGAGAGAAGGGTTACACTTGTTTGAGATTTTCTTGTGTGTGTGCATGAATGCGTGTGTGTTTCTGTCTTTTTTCCAGTCGGTCTGTTCAGTGGAAGTGGATGCGACTAGTGAAATAGCAGATCAAAGCATGTTCAGTACATGTCATAGTACATCATTTACACTTCTATGAGATTCAACATGGCCGAGGACAACCCCATGCATTCATTAATTCATTCAATTCATCAAAGACAAAATGTTGATTCCCAAATGGATTGTGTCATACTTTTGAAGCAATATTAACCCCCCTTCTTGCGTGCCTCACCAACTTATTAAATTTAAACATCAGCCGTCGGTTATTGCAAATGACAGGTGTGTGTGTGTGTGTGTGTGTGTGTGTGTGTGTGTGTATCTCTGTGTGTGTGTGTGTGTGTGTGCGCGTGTTTTAATCCATTAGAAGATAAAATAATAGAAGGTTCATTATTTATTGTCCGTCATATTTTCCCTGGATGGTCTGTATAACGTTTCTCATAAAAGAGACATTTTGTTGAGTGGAGAATTTCTGTGGTGGAAGTGCCTGATGCCCTTGAAGGTGATGAACAAAATGTTCTTCTAGTGAAACAGTGCAGTTCAGATGAAGTGTTTTTGGCCGAAATGACTGATATTTCCCTTGCTCTCTTTGGCTTTAGGAGTCAGACAGCAGTCTAAGGAACTGTTGGACAGTAGCTCTCACTAGTCCTGTAACTCTAAAGATTGAATCTAGCCATGAAAAGGGGAGGTCTTCACTCTTGTCAGCCCTGGAGGACTTGGTCTGCATCAAAACATCAAGTAGCCTCTGTACCGTACCATTATATATGACTTCATCTCTATTGCACTCCACACTTCCCTTTCCCCCACCTTGACAAAAGGAACACCTACATGAGAATGCTGTTCATTGACTACAGCTCAGCGTTCAACACCATTGTGGCCTCCAAGTCCATCACTAAGTTAAGGACCCTGAGATTAAACACTTCCCTCTGCAACTGGATCCTGGACTTCCTGACAGGTCAACCCCAGGTGGTGAAGGTAGGCAACAACACATCTGCCACGATGACCCTCAACACGGGGGCCTCTCAGGGGTGTTTGCTTAGTCCCCTCCTGTACTCCTTGTTCACCCACGACTGCATGGCCGCACAATACCATCAACTCCAATACCATCAACTCCAATACCATCAACTCCAATACCATCAACTCCAATACCATCATTAAGTTTGCAGACGATATGATGGTGGAAGGCCTGACCACAGACGACAATGAGACAGCCTACAGGGAGGAGGTCAGAGACCTGACCGCGTGGTGCCAGGACAACAACCTCTCCCTCAACGTCAGCAAGACAAAGGAGCTGATCAAGGACGATAGGAAATGGAGGGACAAGCACACCCCCATCCACATCGACAGGGCTGTTGTGAAGCAGGTCAACAGGTTCAAGTTCCTCGGTGTCCACATCACTAAGGAACTATCATGGTCCACACACATAAACACAGTAATGAAAAGGGCATGACAACGCTTCTTCCCCCTCAGGAGACGGAAAAGATTTGGCATGGATCCTAAGATCCTCAAAAAGTTCTACAGCTGCACCATAGAGAGCATAGAGAGCAGGTGGGGGTTGCATCCCCAACCTGGTATGGAAACTGGACCCAACAGGACCCTGAACAGCTTCTACCCCAAAGCCAAAGGACTGCAAAATAGTTAGTTAAATAGTTAACCAATAGCTACCCGAAATATCGGCATTGACCCTTTTTGCACTAATCTCTTTTGGCTCATCACATACAGAGCCTTCAGAAAGTATTCACACCTCTGAACTTTTTCCATATTTTGTTGAATTTAAAATGGATTAACCAGAGATTTTTTGTCACTGTTCTACACATAATACCCCCTAATTTCAAAGTGGAATTATGTTTTTCTAAATGTTTACAAATTAATACAAACTTACACTGTAAGGTCTTGAGTCAATATGTATTCAACCGCTTTGTTATGGCAAGCCTAAATAAGTTCAGGAGTAAAAATGTGCTTAACAAGTCACATAAGTCGCATGGACTCACTCTGTGTGCAATAATAGTGTTTAACATCCCTGTACCCCACATCTGTGTACCCCACACATACAATTATCTGTAAGGTCCCTCAGTCGAACAGGGAATTTCAAACACAGATTCAACCACAAAGACCAGGGAGGTTTTCCAATGCCTCACAAAGAAGGTCACCTATTGGTAGATGGGTAAAAGAAAGAAGCAGACATTGAATATCCCTTTGAGCATGGTGAAGTTGTTAATGACAAAAATGCAGGCGTCCTTCCTAACTCAATTGCTGGAGAGGAAGGAAAACACTCAGGGATTTCACCATGAGGCCAATGGTGACTTTAAAACAGTTACAGCGTTTAATGGCTGTGATATGATAAAACAGAGGATGCATCAACAACATTGTAGTTACTCCACAATACTAACCTAATTGACAGAGTGAAATGAAGGAAGCCTGTACAGAATAAAAATGTCCCAAAACATGCATCCTGTTTTCAACAAGGCACTAAAGTAAATCTGCAAGAAATGGGGCAAAGCAATTACATTTTTGTCCCGACTACAACGTGTTAAGTTTGGGGCGAATCAAATACAATACGTTTGAGTATCAACTCAAATGTATTTATATAGTCCTTCTTACATCAGCTGATATCTCAAACTGTTGTACAGAAACCCAGCCTAAAACCCCAGACAGCAAGCAATGCAGGTGTAGATTTATTTTCCACCATAATTTGCAAATAAATTCATAAAAAATCCTACAATGTGATTTTCTGGATTTTTTTTTTCATTTTGTCTGTCATAGTTGAAGTGTACCTATGATGAAAATTACAGGCCTCTCTCATCTTTTTAAGTGGGAGAACTTGCACAATTGTTGGCTGACTAAATACTTTTTTGCCCCACTGTATCTACCTCAATTACCTCGTAACCCTGCACATCAACTTGGTTCTGGTACCCCATGTAGATAGCCAAGTTATCGTTACTCATTATGTATTTATTCCTCGTGTTATTATTTTAATTACATTTTTTCTCTGTGCATTGTTGGTATGGGCCCGTAAGTAAGCATTTCACTGTTAGTCTACACCTGTTGTTTACAAAGCATGTGACAAATACAATTTGATTTGATCATGTGATCAGCTGCTCCCACCTACAGTAGCTGTCAGGGTTGACATTGGCTGTCAGTGTGGCAGCAGAACTCCCATGATGCATCAGTCTTCTGGGAGTTCCTTAGGAAGGAACAATAGCAGGGGGACTCAGTACTGGGTGACACTGTAAAGCTGGTGGGCCAAGAGAGCAGGGGGACTCAGTACAGGGTGACACTGTAAAGCTGGTGGGCCAAGATAGCAGGGGGACTCAGTACAGGGTGACACTGTAAAGCTGGTGGACCAAGAGAGCAGGGGGACTCAGTACAGGGTGACACTGTAAAGCTGGTGGGCCAAGATAGCAGGGGGACTCAGTACAGTGTGACAAGGTAATGCTGGTGGCTCTTTGTTTTTCAATACTGGCAGCATGAACAGAGTAGGATGCAACATATACCACAGCATTTGCCCTAGAAACATTTCCCCCAATCCCCCTAGCCGTCACTGTTACTGTATTCCCAGTCAATCCCCCTGGCTGTCAATTTTACTGTATTCCCAGTCAAATCCCCTTGCTGTCACTGTTACTGTATTCCCAGTCAATTCCCCTGGCTGCCACTGTTACTGTATTTCCCAGTCAAATCCCCCGGCTGCCACTGTTACTGTATTTCCCAGTCAAATCCCGCTGCTGCCACTGTTACTGTATTTTCAGTCAATTCCATGGCTGTCAATTTTACTGTATTTCCCAGTCAATTCCCCCGGCTGCCACTGTTACTGTATTTCCCAGTCAATTCCCCCGGGCTGCCACTGTTACTGTATTTCCCATTCAATTCCCCCAGCTGCCACTGTTACGGTATTTCCCAGTCAATTCCCCCGGGCTGCCACTGTTACTGTATTTCCCATTCAATTCCCCCGGCTGCCACTGTTACTGTATTTCCCAGTCAATTCCCCCGGGCTGCCACTGTTACTGTATTTCCCAGTCAAATCCCCCTGCTGCCACTGTTACTGTATTTTCAGTCAATTCCCCCAGCTGTCAATTTTACTGTATTTCCCAGTCAATTCCCCCGGCTGTCAATTTTACTGTATTTCCCAGTCAATTCCCCCGGCTGTCAATTTTACTGTATTTCCCAGTCAATTCCCGTGGCTGTCAATTTTACTGTATTCCCTGTCAATTCCCATGGCTGTCAATTTTACTGTATTCCCTGTCAATTCCCCTGGCTGTCAATTTTACTGTATTCCCAGTCAATTCCCCTGGCTGTTGCTGTTACTGTATTCCCAGTCAATTCCTGTGGCTGTCAATTTTACTGTATTCCCTGTCAATTCCCCTGGCTGTCAATTTTACTGTATTCCCAGTCAATTCCCCTGGCTGTTGCTGTTACTGTATTCCCAGTCAATTCCCGTGGCTGTCAATTTTACTGTATTCCCAGTCAATTCCCCTGGCTGTCAATTTTACTGTATTCCCAGTCAATTCCCTTGGCTGTCACTTTTACTATATTCCCAGTCTGGGAATTTTCACTATGGATTCACAGTCCACTTTTAGTGATGGCTATGATGCACTATCACATTATTTTCCAATACTACTTTTACAACCTTGTTGTTAGGTTACAGTTGTGGGGCAGTCTGGAATCCCCTAAGTGTGGTTTCATAGTAATGATAAGTCTGGAGAAAGTGTTTCCATTGACTTGTGTGTCTAATGGATGACTGGGGGGTTTTATAGCTGGATTTACAGTTTTGCGCCAGTTAGCCCTCCTGTGTTGTAACTAACAGCATGGTGAAAAAACATTAAGCTGCTTAATACTGGAATCAGAGCCACCTCGGGGTTTCCTGATGTACATTTTCTGGGGAGACGAGCCGCACACTGAGACCATGGATGGGGAGACGAGCCGCACACTGAGACCATGGATGGGGAGACGAGTCGCACACTGAGAACATGGATGGGGAGACGAGCCGCACACTGAGACCATGGATGGGGAGACGAGTCGCACACTGAGAACATGGATGGGGAGACGAGCCGCACACTGAGACCATGGATGGGGAGACGAGCCGCACACTGAGACCATGGATGGGGAGACGAGCCGCACACTGAGACCATGGATGGGGAGACGAGCCGCACACTGAGACCATGGATGGGGAGACGAGCCGCACACTGAGACCATGGATGGGGAGACGAGCCGCACACTGAGACCATGGATGGGGAGACGAGCCGCACACTGAGACCATGGATGGGGAGATGAGCCGCACACTGAGACCATGGATGGGGAGACGAGCCGCACACTGAGACCATGGATGGGGAGTTGAGCGAGCCGCACACTGAGACCGTGGATGGGGAGACGAGCTGCACACTGAGACCATGGATGGGGAGACGAGCTGCACACTGAGACCATGGATGGGGAGACGAGCTGCACACTGAGACCATGGATGGGGAGACGAGCCGCACACTGAGACCATGGATGGGGAGACGAGCTGCACACTGAGACCATGGATGGGGAGACGAGCTGCACACTGAGACCATGGATGGGGAGACGAGCTGCACACTGAGACCGTGGATGGGGAGACGAGCTGCACACTGAGACCGTGGATGGGGAGACGAGCCGCACACTGAGACCGTGGATGGGGAGACGAGCTGCACACTGAGACCGTGGATGGGGAGACGAGCTGCACACTGAGACCATGGATGGGGAGACGAGCCGCACACTGAGACCGTGGATGGGGAGACGAGCCGCACACTGAGACCATGGATGATAGACCTGTAATACTATAGCACTGTCTTGTCTTGTTTTGACCATCGCTAATTACACACCGCCACTATTTGTCCTTCACCTTGAGTTTGTAATACATGTAGCTCAGTGGGAACATGCAGCATTCTGTGTTGGTGTAGATCACTTACCCTCACTGAGTTATTTTGGTATGTTAGGATCCGATTAAAGAGGACTGTTTTAAACTCTGTGTGGTAGGTCTTCTACTAATCCCACCAATCAAGAGAAAAAATGTTAGCAGAGAGACAGACAGAGAGACTTGGAGACCATTGAGACAAACTGGGAGACAAGAGAATGACAAGGTGGACATGAGAGTAAGACAGGACAGAAATACAGACAAGAGAGACAGAGAAACAAAGAGACAGAGAGACAGACAGACAGGTACAGCTGCAGTGTTCCTAACCTCCTCTGGTCAATCTGTACTGTAACAAGTGTGTGTTATAGACTCTTTTGAATTGTGATTGATACGGATGGATATTTGAGTTTTTCACACCCTTAAACTTCACGCTTTGCTGCAGGGTCCTGGTTAATACAACATGATTGACATGTTTGGGGCCGACCAGCCCTATCATTTTTAGACAAGTGCGGTTTAATTCCTGAGAGGCTCTTTTATTGTCTTATTTGTTTAATGAGGTTGGGCTTTTGACTGGGCCCTTGTGGGTTCTTTTTGAACAATGAACTGAAAGCTGTAATAAAAGGAAAAACAGTTGTTATAGGAAGGATTGCTGGAGTTGTAAAACCCTCTATTACACCCCAGAGAAGAAGAAAGCAGCCAGGTAGACCTGCTGAAGGTCAAGAGCATTGTTGTAGCAACTCACTCATTCTCAGGCTGTTATTCCCATCCCTGTGTAATGCTGAGATACCTGTGTCAGAGTGCTTGACAGAGTGATGTATGTAACTTAGTGTTTATTTCAAATGTTTTATTTACAGTACCTAGTCAATTCCGTCCCATGCTTTAATAAGGATGTCATGAATCTCTTAACATGTGCTTTTTCTTTCTAAATAACCATTCAAGCCTCAGCTTGTCGTCTTACCAAAACACTTCAGAGAGATAGTGTGAATGTGTTTTTATTCACACTCTGTCAAGCAATGATACAACTGAGGCTTGCTTTCCCATGTATTCCTCATTTTAATCGTCACTACTTCTGAGTTCTAACACACCGTAACCCCCACAGAGAAGTTTCAATGACAAAGCTAGTGAAAATTAGGCAATCTGGCATTTTGAATGCGTTAGTTATGGCAAATTGACCACAACGCAGCAGGTTTTGAGAGCTATGCTGCTTTTCATTTGCTTGAGGAACACTGTAACTATGATGATTTTATGAGAGGCAAAGTGTGTTTTTCAACCTGTACATATTAAAGTAGTCCCTGTATCTGTTCATCTGTTCTGGCTCTTTTCTGAAGTTTTCTGGGTAAAATCCTACATCAGGTATCGATCAAGGATGACACATTAAATATGTTTATTAGTGTGTGTGCTTGATTTGTCTCATATTTTGGTTTCTTTCCATCAATTGGAAATGAGCGTGCCTCATCATATGCCATTACGGGAAGTCAGCAATCTTAGAACCTACAGTATAGGTGTTCTGTTCATGACCGATTACACATTGTCTGAATGACTGCAGAAACCATAAGAAAAACCCTTATTCTCTCTCTCTCTCTTTCTCTCTGTTCTCTCTCTCTGTTCTCTCTCTCTCTCTGTTCTCTTTCTCTCTCTGTTCTCTCTCTGTTCTCGCTCTCTGTTCTGCTCTCTCTCTCTCTCCCTCTCTCTCTCCCCCTCTCTCCATCTCTCTCTCTCCCTCTCTCTCGCTCTCTCTCGCTCTCTCTCTCTCTCTCTCGCTCACTCTCTCTCGCTCGCTCTCTGTTCTCTCTCTCTCTGTTCTCTCCCTCTCTGTTCTCTCTCTCTCTCTGTTCTCTCTCCCCCCCCCCCTCTCTCTCTCTCTCTCTCTCTCTCTCTCTCTCTGTTCTCTCTCTCGCTCGCTCTCTTGCTCTCTCTCTCTCTCGCTCTCTCTCTCTCTCTCTCCCTCTCTCTCTGTTCTCTCTCTCTCTCTCTCCCTCTCTCTCTGTTCTCTCTCTCTCTCTCTCTCTCTCTCTCTGTTCTCTCTCTCTCTCTCATTGCTTGTCTTCTTTACAAGTCGAGACATGGAGCATTTCCCAGAAGTTGTTTTTACTCTCCATTGAAACATACTGTAATTAAATGATCAACAGATGATTGGGAGAAAGCTCCATCGCCTGCCAACTGATATCAGACTGGACTGCCAAAAGCCTTCCCTCAAAGCCCAGAGCTGCAGGAGGGCTTCTGCTCAGTGCTAGCTATGGACTGGCTGCTCTTTTCAGCAACACTCCACAGCCATGTTCTGATGATGTATGCCACACAGCAGCTACATTTGTCAGCTGCCCAGCGCTTCAGACCTGGGGGGACATTTCTGTATTTCAAATATACCTTTTTTATTTGCTTTTACTGATGGTTGTTCAAGGAAATACATTACAGTGCCCAAATGAAGAAAATATGGCCACAGTTTCTATTGGCGGTTTCCTGTTTGGTGTAAATCCTCTAGGTTTTGATAGCTATGTATCCCTGCCCTTGTGACTGTGAGGGGAAAATATGTCAGGACAGCAGATCGGGAGATTGCCAAGGCTACTCTTCTCCCACGATAGCCATCTCCACTAGGAGTCTTGGATGAAGGAGCCCCCTCTCAAACACACTGGTAAATGGCTCCTGATGCCGTGGGGCCATTAAACAAAGGCCTGCCTTAGCTAGGCTCTGAGAGAGACAGTTTTTAACCACCCCTGTTCAGCCATACACAGCTCTGAGTAATACAAAAGCCCTTTGGATGGGATAGGCCTAAGCTATTGGACTGGGTTTGGGTTTTCTGGACGTGGCTAAACTCCTATGGGGGATATGGAGGTAGTACATCCTAGTTTGTACACACAGAACCCAAACCTGGAGCCTGGCTCCACCCTGTAGTGTACTGCATGTGATCAATGCAAACGTCCAACTAACGTTTCACAGTGACTGTCCAGCCTGTTAATGAATGATTCTAATACTTCACTATGGAAATGTTGGATCAGGCTGACTGTTGTCAAGCTGACATGGTGTTAATCCGTACTGTGAACCATGTTTTTTCTCTAAGTGCTGATTTGTGGGAGATGACTGAAATACTGTTAAATTGTCTTATTTTCTTGATCCGTTACTGCAGTTACTTCTCTGGTTATACTGTTCAACAACAGATGTGCTTATCAAATAGTGTGGCCTAAATATCTCATTGATGGACATTACATGAGAAATGTTAATTAACACCAAGCTCACTGATTATAATATCAATGTAAGCATATGTATTACAAATGTTTTTTGATACACACATTTGATCCATTGAAAATTCTCTCTTTACACTGGAAACAAAACAATCTCCACCCTCATTGTGCTCCATGTATCTCTCACCTCAATGGCAAGTGGTCCAGTATAACCGTAGGTATGGAATGTCAAGTGCACAATAGAGTGTAAAATAGAGACAGAAGTGCACTTTCCCTACAGTCTACTCTGGGAGGGAGTGAGTGTGGTGCACCTTCCTGTCTTCCTGTCCTCCCTCCCTTCCTGTATTCCTGTCCTCCCTCCCTTCCTGTCTACCCTCCCTTCCCGTCCTCCCTCCCTTCCTGTCTACCCTCCCTTCTTGTCCTCCCTTCCTTCCCATCTTCCCGTCCTCCCTCCCATCCCATCTTTTTGCCCTCCCTCCCTTCCGGTCTTCCTGTCCTCCCTCCCTTCCTGTCTTCCCTCCCTTCCTGTCTTCCCTCCCTTCCTGTCCTCCCTCCCTTCCTGTCCTCCCTCCCTTCCTGTCTTCCTTCCTGTCCTCCCTCCCTTCCTGTCCTCCCTCCCTTCCTGTCTTCCCTCCCTTCTCGTCCCCCCTTCCCATCTTTCTCGTCCTCCCTTCCTTCCCGCCTTTCTCATCCTCCCTTCCCGTCTTCCCGTCCTCCCTCCCTTCCCGTCTTTCTCGTCCTCCTTTCCCGTCTTCCCGTCCTCCCTCCCTTCCGTCTTTCTCATCCTCCCTCCCTTCCCGTCTTTCTCGTCCTCCCTCCCTTCCCGTCTTTCTCGTCCTCCCTTCCTTCCCATCTCCCCGTCCTCCCTCCCTTCCCGTCTTCCCTCAATTCTGAAAATGAGCTGAGCTGTTGCTGGTCTCATACTTGTGATTTTCTCTGGTGTCAAACAGAGGATAGGCTCCCAGACATTAGTTAAACATGTTCTATATGATTCTCGTCAGGAAATGTGTGTGTTCGTGATATTTTCACTCCTGGAAAAGACAGAGAGAGCGTGCCACCGAGAGAAAGAGAGAGAGAGAGAGAGAGTGTCTGTGGGAAAGAGAGAGAGAGAATGTCTGTGGGAGAGAGAGAAAGAGAGAGAGAATGTCTCTGGGAGAGAGAGAGAGCGCCACTGAAAGAGAGAGAGAATGTCAGTGGGAGAGAGAGAAAGAAAGAGAGAGAGAGTGTCTGTGGGAGAGAGAGAATGTCTGTGGGAGAGAGAGAAAGACAGAATGTCAGTGGGAGAGAGAGAGAGAATGTCTGTGGGAGAGAGAGAAAGAAAGAGAGAGAGAATGTCTCTGGGAGAGAGGGGAGAGAAAGAGAGAGAGAATGTCTGTGGGAGAGAGAGAAAGAAAGAGAGAGAGAATGTCTGTGGGAGAGAGAGAAAGAAAGAGAGAGAATGTCTGTGGGAGAGAGAGAGAGAGAAAGAAAGAGAGAGAGAATGTCAGTGGGAGAGAGAGAGAGAATGTCTGTGGGAGAGAGAGAAAGACAGAGAGAGAATGTCAGTGGGAGAGAGAGAGAGAGAGAGAATGTCTGTGGGAGAGAGAGTAAGAAAGAGAGAGAATGTCTCTGGGAGAGAGAGAGAGAAAGAAATAGAGAGAGAATGTCTGTGGGAGAGAGAGAAAGAAAGAAAGAAAGAGAGAATGTCTCTGGGAGAGAGAGAGAGAAAGAAATAGAGAGAGAATGTCTGTGGGAGAGAGAAAGAAATAGAGAGAGAATGTCTGTGGGAGAGAGAAAGAAAGAGAGAGAGAATGTCTCTGGGAGAGAGAGAGAGAAAGAAAGAAAGAGAGAATGTCTCTGGGAGAGAGAGAGAGAAAGAAATAGAGAGAGAATGTCTGTGGGAGAGAGAAAGAAATAGAGAGAGAATGTCTGTGGGAGAGAGAGAAAGAAAGAGAGAGAGAATGTCTCTGGGAGAGAGGGGGGAGAGAGAATAACTGTTTTACCATCCTCTCCTTCTCTTTACTCATTCGCAAGCCGTTACAAAACACCACTATCCTATCATCATCTCTATATTCCTGATTCAATTACATGCTCACAATGGCATAGCGCTAAAATACACAACTTCTGCATGATTGTATTGTCACTTGAATAACATATGTTATCACCAGGCTTTTGTACACTGGAAAATAAATAAAGGCCCTGTATTGCAAGACGAAGCATAGATGCAGTATCACTTTTTAACACCCAAACCTGCTATTCTTAAGCATTGTTCTCCGTGAAAAAAGGGAGATGGCAATTTGAGTTCTATAAGGCCTTTCTGACACACAGTGGGTTCGGTTAACCCCCCCCCCCAATGATAGAAACATAAATTGAGGCTGGAAGTCCGGTGGATGGAGGAAATATATTAATTCATTTCTTGTCATTTGTGGGGATAATTTGAATGTTGTCATGGTAATTTGGCGCTGCAAGGCTACGGGTCAATTTCCAAACAGAGACCTTGCTCTAGGAGGCCCCATCCTTGTGAAGGCATGATAAGGCGCCGTGTGCTGCCTTCAGCGCAATGATGAATTACCTGCTTATCGGGCTCAGCCCAGAGAGACGCAGAGCGCAGCATAGGACGAAGGCACGAGACAGAAAGAGAGAGGGGGGAGGTAGAAAGGGAGGTAGAGAGATGGAGAGCGAGAGAGATGGACTAAGAGAGAGGGAGAGACAGGATGTGATTGTGCTATCGAGACAGGAATAATGAGCAGGAGGGAGTGGTGTTGCTGGTGACAGTGAGAATACAGTGATTCATTGTAGCCGTTCTTCAGCGCATCTGTCCTGTGTGAAACCACAGGTGAATGCACACACACACAGTGGTAGCTGCACATCACACGTGGCAATGGGATAGCATTCAAAAGACTCTGTAGATGTCCCGCAGGATCATTCCATTTACCTTCCGGGATCACCTTTTCACTTTGTGGCATCCTCTTTCATGTCTTGATTTAATGGAAGGATGTATTTATGGTAGATATGAAATGGTATTGTAATGGGAAATGTTTTGTGATGGGTTAACCAGTGGCAACAAAGATTTGAAGCTGTTCTTGGTGTTCTCTGGTGGGGGTGTAAGAGGACCACAACATGTCTTCTCCCTCATATTGTCTTCCTCATAATCCCTGTCACTCTCAGCATCTCTCTTATTCTCTTTAAAAAAAATATATATATCTTTCGGTCTTTGTTTCCCTCTTTCACTGGTATTTACCTATTCATCTTCCTATCCATCTCCTTTTCCCCTTTTCTCTTCGTTGCCCATATGCTATTAGTGATGTGAAACAGCAGGTTGGGGAGAGCAGCTGAGGTACAAGCATCTCCTGTTCAGTTCGTCTCAGCCTGTCTGACCTTCCCACTGACCTTCCCCTGTCACTGACCTTCCCCCGTCACTGACCTTTCCCTGTCACTGGCCTTCCCCTGTCACTCTCTCATCCCTCTCTCTTTCTTCATGTTGCTCTGACCCTACATTTCCTCCCTCATTTGCTCTATCTCTCCTGTTGACATCCGTCTGTCTGTCTGTCTATCTGTCTGTCTGTCTGTCTCATTCTCTCTCTTTCTCTTTCTCATTCTCTCTTTCTCATTCTCTTTCTCATTCTCTCTTTCTCATTCTCTCTCACTCTCTTTCTCGTTCTCTCTTTCTCATTCTCTCTCACTCTCTTTCTCGTTCTCTCTTTCTCATTCTCTCTCTCACTCGCTTTCTCGTTCTCTCTTTCTCGCTCTCTCTGTCTGTTTCTCTGTGCCTTAGTTCAGGGGTGTGTGTGTGCTGTGACCTGATCTGACAGCTCTCTCACTTCTCCCATGTTCCTGCTCTGTGTGGGTTAAGATCTGCCATCTTCCCCATGTCTCCTCTACCATCATTAACGGGTCCTTTGTCTGTGAGCTCCTCTCCTCCCCCGCTCCCCCCTCCCCCGCCGCTCCTCCCCCTCTCTCTCCAGCTTTATGAAAACATAAATCACAGTGGGGTGGTACTTCTTTCCCTATTATTCTCTCTGGACCAGGGCCACCAATCAGAAACGAGGCTCCTCAATGTCCATTCACTGCCTTCTCTGTCTCTCTCCCTCACAAAGGCAGGCACAGGAAGGACCAAAGGGCAAAAAAAGAGAGTAGAAATAGAGACGGATGGAGAACGCTTTCAATGTACCACTGGAGAAACCGGTCTCATACTTACCTTGTCTCCCTCTTTCCAAAGCTGCCATCATCTCTCTCTTGGGCGTACAAGGGCACTTACAAACTCTGCTCTCCCTGCCAGGTAGAATGAAATATTAGCTCATTGTCTGTCTTGGTTAAACCAACAGAGTTTACCCCCTTCCCCTTCCCTCTCCTCCTGACGGCCATTTTAAATGACTGATAATGAGGACTAATTGAGCAGGCTCTCAGGTATGGCTGTCGTCCACTGTGGAAACAGAGCTGGTATGGTCACTCCACTGACAGGATGAGAGAGAGGCCTTGTCTTTATGATTAGCTATGGCCTCCACACTAACCCGAAGGCTGTCGGCTCACAACCGGCAAGTGGCGTGTGTGTGTATATGTATGCCCCTGAGCAAAGCACTTAAAACTGAATAGCTTAAATAAATACCCACAGTAGCTGTGTAAATACAAGCAGTGCTCGATCCGAAGCCTTGAGAGCCAAGCGCCCGCTAAGAAAAGCTCTATTGAGTCATAGCTTTATCCTGTTTCTCTACTCTGCAGTACCACTCCATAGAAGAAGGTGCCACTTTGTATTGCTGTGTAGCTTCTCTGGCACCTGGTGTGAGGCTCGAACCTTCTACTGAAGGTAAGATGACTGACAGTTGGCCGGAGATGCTAAAGACTCCCCTGCAGGCTTGTCCTCACTGAGTCTCTGTGGAGATCCTCCAGGCTGTGCTGAACGTTATCAGGTCAGGTGTTGGTCTACTGTAGTCTCTGTGGAGATCCTCCAGGCTGGGCTGAACGATATCAGGTCAGGTGTTGGTCTACTGTAGTCTCTGTGGAGATCCTCCAGGCTGGGCTGAACGATATCAGGTCAGGTGTTGGTCTACTGTAGTCTCTGTGGAGATCCTCCAGGCTGGGCTGAACGATATCAGGTCAGGTGTTGGTCTACTGTAGTCTCTGTGGAGATCCTCCAGGCTGGGCTGAACGATATCAGGTCAAGTGTTGGTCTTATTGTAGTCTCTGTGGAGATCCTCCAGGCTGGGCTGAACGATATCAGGTCAGATGTTGGTCTACTGTAGTCTCTGTGGAGATCCTCCAGGCTGGGCTGAACGATATCAGGTCAGGTGTTGGTCTTATTGTAGTCTCTGTGGAGATCCTCCAGGCTGGGCTGAACGATATCAGGTCAGGTGTTGGTCTTATTGTAGTCTCTGTGGAGATCCTCCAGGCTGGGCTGAACGATATCAGGTCCGGTGTTGGTCTACTGTAGTCTCTGTGGAGATCCTCCAGGCTGGGCTGAACGATATCAGGTCAGGTGTTGGTCTACTGTAGTCTCTGTGGAGATCCTCCAGGCTGGGCTGAACGATATCAGGTCAGGTGTTGGTCTTATTGTAGTCTCAGTGGAGATCCATCTGTGGTCCTCACCCACCGTCTCAGCTTCATCCATGTTCATGACACATTAAAGAGGACCTGGACGTCTGCTTTAATCTCCTCATACTTGGTCCAAAGTGCATTTCAAACCAACTCAAAGTATTCTGACATTCGGAGTGTCTCAAACTACAAACTACCATCGACATTCAACATGACAGGAATCTCTGACAGCTGCAAAGGACCTTCACAGTGGAATGATATAGGCCTATCCTCCAATACAGTTCTCCTCACAACATGATATACCTAGATCTCCCTTGGATAAGAGATGATTTATCTCAGTAGGACTTTCCGGTTTAATTAAAGGTTAACTGAACAACAGTGGTGTTGTGTACAGCAGGGGAAACAATGTTGAATACAGATACAGGCATCCAGCCAGGTCTCAGACATCCAGTTCGCTTTTATCTTTTCATTTCATATTTACTGCCATTGGTTAATAACACTGCAGCTGCCATGTGGTTCACAGTGGGAGTCTGGGAGATGCAGCTGTTTCTGAGGGTGGGGGAATCAGAGCTGACAATGCCTGTAGAGAGCCATGCTGGTACCCAGCAATATTGTATATTTCTTCCAGAGAGATGGAAGAAATCTCCAAAATAACATGTCTGGATCTCAACACCTTGGCTGGTGGGAAGGGAAGGTAGAGAGAGTGAGTCAACCAGACCACCCATGAAATTGAGCCTTTCTATAATTGAATGGGATAAAACAACTCTTGAGCAGAGGTGAAGAAAAGAAAGTAAATGTGGCTCATTTTTCTCCTGTCAACAAGTCCGACTTAATCCCCTTCCACTGTCTTCATTTTAATTCACTCTTCCTGTGTTCCAGTGCTGTCTGGAGGAACGTATCTCATCTCTAGTGCCCCCAGCCCCCCTGCTCCTCTCCTCCTCACACCTCCCCACATCTCCCCAATTCTACCTTTGTATTTACACTTCAAATCAGATTTTGTTCTGCCTTATAACACCATAGAAAGTGGCAGCAGTCAAGTATATTATCTGTAGCCTGTTACTATCTGTAGCAAGCCCACAACTGTTCCCTGAGCGTTGGTGAAGACTCCCAGGACAAAACTCACTGTCATGTTAATCAAAGCTTTGATAAATAGGAGGGATATGTAGACTGTACTCATATGTAGACCGTATCCAGCCCTGTAACGTCTGCATACAATAAAAGGACAAGTTATTATCAAAAATGCCACAGATGACAGCGTCTCACAATTGAGAAGTTGGTAGATTAACTAGCTTTTGATTCCTATTGTGGTGAATGTCATTGTTGAATCTGGCGTTAAACTAGTTTAAAGGGTGATCTAAACAAAGGACGACAGGGGGTTTGGCTTGGCACTGGTATCAGGCTTCTTTCCCCTAATGGATTTCATCTTTAGAATCTACATCATGCATCTGAAGCTGTAATAATAGGAAATACATCAAACCTGCCATGGTATAGGAGATTGATATTCTGTTTATTCAATTCCAGGTATTTTGCTTTTGACTCACTATCCACCTCTCAGAGAAATACTTATCATCGCATCTCCCCTCCTGGTCCATGACAAATGTCATTTTTTCTAAAACGCTGAAATGTTTACACCAGGATATCAGTGCCTTTCTCCCCATTGTGCATACATAGGGGGACAATAGTGATCCGAGGATGCTCCTGAGTTTGGTTGCTTAGTTTGGCTGACGACAGAAAGAGAGCGAGCAGAGCAGGAGGGGAGTCCTCCCTGAGCTGTAAAGACGCAAAGAAAATCTTATTGCTTTTTTCATTACATAGAAAATGACATTGCTCTGTCCCAAATGACATTGCTCTCTCCCAAAACGACTTACATTTTCCTGCTCTGAGTCGGCTATCTCTGTGGTCTGCCAGCGATCTAAGTCTAACAGAGAAAGAGAGGGGAGAGAAAGAGTGTGTGTGGAGACTGAAATTCAGTGGTTGGCCTGCATATCTGCTGAACCTTGCCATGGCATGACAAACCCTACCAGAACCTTCTGTTCTCATTTCATTAGAAAATAACCAACCTTTCACAGTGAATTCCTGCATGGGAACATAGTGTGGCTCAGCCTGTTGCACATGAAAAGTGACAGATTGATATTTGTTTTAAAATCAAAGAAATCATAGGCCTGCCAGTATTCCAGTCATCCTATTTACATACCAATTAACAGTCTTAATGGCTGCAATTTCTTCTGATTAATTATATTACCATATACAGTACCAGTCAAAAGTTTGGACCACCTACTCATTCCAGGGTTTTTCTTTATTTTTACTATTTTCTACATTGTATTTTAATAGGGAAGACATCAAAACTATGAAATATCACATATGGAATCATGAAGTAACAAAAAAGTGTTAAACAAATCTAAATATATTTTATATTTGAGATTCTTCAAAGTAGTCCCCCTTTGCCTTGATGACAGCTTTGCACACTCTTGGCATTCTCTCAACCAGCTTCACCTGGAATGCTTTTCCAACCATCTTGAATGAGTTCTCACATATGCTGAGCATTTGTTGGATGCTTTTCCTTCACTCTGTGGTCCAACTCATCCCACAACATCTCAGTTGGGTTCAGGTCGTGTGATTGTGGAGGCCAGGTCATCTGATGCAGCCCTTACACAGCCTGGAAAAACTCCTGGCCCTAGGGAGGATGAAAACATTAAAATCCTTTACACAAAACATACAACAACTGCGATTGGACAGAATCTAACAGGGTTGAGCTCACTGTATGCAGTGTTTCATCGTGTAGACCTTCAAATCTATAATTAAGAAGATACTCATACAGCATGTCATCACTATTGTGGGGATTTATTCATTCCAGTCAATCATTTGGGAATATAAAGGCCAAGGTTGCCTAGACACCCGAAGTGAGAATATAAACCAAATTTGATCACATTCAAATTTTCTCAGAACACAAATAAATGGGCCTATTTTAGGCTATACATATACATATCTTAGGCTATAAAAACATGATGTTACATTTCCTGTGGCCAGGCCCAGATGGGATCAGTGAGCATAGGCTTCTCTAGGCTACCGGCAGCTATGGTTGTTATCAGTAGGCTACAGCTGACCATACTGAAGCACAGACTAATTGTGCATGTTGACAAATCATGAGGCATTTTATTTTTTGGGTGGCGGGTATGAGAATCCATATAAAACAGCTCGTCGCGGTGAATTCACCTAAAACCCACATTTTCAGTCATCATTTGCTTTTACCACGTAATCAATCAAATGTATTTATAAAGCCCTTTTTCACATCAGCCGATGTCAAAGTGCTATACAGAAACCCAGCCTAAAATCCCAAACAGCAAGCAATGCAGATGTAGAAGCACACTGGCTAGGAAAAACTCCCTTGAAAGACAGGAACCTAGGAAGAAACCTAGAGAAGAACCAGGCTCTGAAGAGTGGCCAGTCCTCTTCTGGCTGTGCCGGGTGGAGATTACCACAGTACATGGCCAAGATGTTCAAACGTTCATAGATGACCAGCAGGGTCAAATAATAATAATCACAGTGGTTGTAGAGGGTGCAACAGGTCAGCACGTCAGGAGTAAATGTCAGTTGGCTTTTCATTCAGAGTTAGAGACAGCAGGTGCGGTAGAGAGAGAGAGTCAAAAACAGCAGGTCTGGGACAAGCTATCATGTCAGGTGAACAGGTCAGGGTTCCATAGCCGCAGGCAGAACAGTTGAAACTGGAGGAGCAGCACGACCAGGTGGACTGGGGACAGCAAGGAGTCATCAGGTTAGGTAGTCCTGAGGCATGGTCCTAGGGTTCAGGTCCTCCGAGAGAAAGAGATAAATAATTGGAGGGAGCATACTTAAATTCACACAGGACACTGGATATACTCCAGATATGACAGACTGACCCTAGCCCCCTGACACAAACTATTGCAGCATAAATACTGGAGGCTGAGACAGGAGGGGACGGGAGACACTGTGGCCCCGTCCAACGATACCCCCGGACAGGGCCAACCAGGCAGGATATAACCCCACCCACTTTGCCAAAGCACAGCCCCCACACTACTAGAGGGATATCTTTAAACCACCAACTTACCATCCTGAGACAGGGCTGAGTATAGCCCACGAAGATCTCCGCCACGGCACGAACCCGAGGCCAGACAAGAAGATCACGTCAGTGACTCAACCCACTCAAGTGACGCAACCCTCCTAGGGACGGTATGGAAGAGCACCAGTAAGCCAGTGACTCAGCCCCTGTAATAGGGTTAAGAGGCAGAGAATCCCAGTGGAGAGAGGGGAACCGGCTAGGCAGAGACAGCAAGGACGGTTCATGGCTCCAGTGCATTTCCGTTCACATTCACACCCATGGGCCAGACTACACTCAATCATAGGACCTACTGAAGAGATGAGTCTTCAATAATGACTTAAAGTTTGAGACCGAGTCTGCGTCTCTCACATGGGTAGGCAGACCATTCCATAAAAATGGAGCTCTATAGGAGAAAGCCCTGCCTCCAGCTGTTTGCTTAGAAATTCTAGGGACTGTAAGGAGGCCTGTGTCTTGTGACCGTAGCGTACGTGGACGGCAGAACCAAATCGTAAAGATAGGTAGGAGCAAGCCCATGGACTTGCTTTGTAGGTTAGCAGTAAAACCATTAATATTAATTAATATGGTCAAATTTCTAGCAGCCGTGTTTAGCACTAGCTGAAGTTTATTTAGTGCTTATCCGGGTAGCCGGATAGTAGAGCATTGCAGTAGTCTAATCTAGAAGTGACGAAAGCATGGATACATTTTTATGCATCATTTTTGGACAGAAAGTTTCAGATTTTTGCAATGTTACGTAGATGGAAAAAAAGCTGTCTTTGAAATGGTCTTGATACAGTTGAAGTCGGAAGTTTACATACACCTTAGGCAAATACTTTTAAACTCAGTTTTTCACCATTCCTGACATTTAATCCTAGTAAAAATGCCCTGTCTTAGGTCAGTTAAGATCACCACTTTATTGTAAGAATGTGAAATGTCATAATAATAGTAGAGAGAATTATTTATTTCAGCTTTTATTTCTTTCATCACATTCCCAGTGGGTCAGAAGTTTACATACACTCAATTAGTATTTGGTAGCATTGCCTTTAAATGGTTTAACTTGGTCTAACATTTCAGTAGCCTTCCACAAGCTTCCCACAATAAGTTGGGTGAATTTATTGCCCATTCCTCCTGACAGGGCTGGTGTAACTGAGTCAGGTTTGTAGGCCTCCTTGCTCGCACACGCAAGTTCTGGCCACAAATGTTCAATAGGATTGAGGTCAGGGCTTTGTGATGGCCACTCCAATACCTTGACTTTGTTGTCCTTAAGCCATTTTTCCACAACTTTGAAAGTATGCTTGGGGTTTGGAAGACCCATTTTTCGACCAAGCTTTAATTTCCTGACTGTTGTCTTGAGATGTTGCTTCAATATATCTACATAATTTTCCATCCTCATGATGCCATTTATTTTATGAAATGCACCAGTCCCTCCTGCAGCAAAGCACCCCCACAACATGATGCTGCCACCCCCGTGCTTCATGGTTGGGATGGTGTTCTTCGCTTGCAAGCCCCCCCCTTTTTCCTCCAAACATAATGATGGTCATTATTGCCAAACAGTTCTATTTTTGTTTCATCAGACCAGGGGACATTTCTCCTAAAAGTGTGATCTTTGTCCCCATGTGCAGTTGCAAACCGTAGTTTGGCTTTTTTTATGGTGGTTTCGGAGCAGTGGCTTCTTCCTTGCTGAGCAGCCATTCAGGTTATGTCGATATATGACTTGTTTTACTGTGGATACAGTGGGGCAAAAAGTATTTAGTCAGCCACAATTGTGCAAGTTCTCCCACTTAAAAAGATGAGAGAGGCCTGTAATTTTTATCATAGGTACACTTCTACTATGACAGACAAAATGAGAAAAAAAATCCAGAAAACCACATTGTAGGATTTTTTATGAATTTATTTGCAAACTATGGTGGAAAATAAGTATTTGGTCAATAACAAAAGTTTCTCAATACTTTGTTATATACCCTTTGTTGGCAATGACAGAGGTCAAACGTTTTCTGTAAGTCTTTACAAGGTTTTCACAAACTGTTGCTGGTATGTTGGCCCATTCCTCCATGCAGATCACCTCTAGAGCAGTGATGTTTTGGGGCAGTTGCTGGGCAACACGGACTTTCAACTCCCTCCAAAGATTTTCTATGGGGTTGAGATCTGGAGACTGGCTAGGCCACTCCAGGACCTTGAAATGCTTCTTCCTTCGTTTCCTGGGCGTTGCCCGGGCGGTGTGTTTAGGATCATTGTCATGCTGAAAGACCCAGCCACGTTTCATCTTCAATGCCCTTGCTGATGGAAGGAGTTTTTCACTCAAACTCTCACGATACATGGCCCCATTCATTCTTTCCTTTACACGGATCAGTCGTCCTGGTCCCTTTGCAGAAAAACAGCCCCAAAGCATGATGTTTCCACCCCCATGCTTCACAGTAGGTATGGTGTTCTTTGGATGCAACTCAGCATTCTTTGTCCTCCAAACACAACAAGTTGAGTTTTTACCAAAAAGTTATATTTTGGTTTCAACTGACCATATGACATTCTCCCAATCTTCTTCTGGATCATCCAAATGCTCTCTAGCAAACTTCAGACGGGCCTGGACATGTACTGGCTTAAGCAGGGGGACACGTCTGGCACTGCAGGATTTGAGTCCCTAGCGGCGTAGTGTGTTACTGATGGTAGGCTTTGTTACTTTGGTCCCAGCTCTCTGCAGGTCATTCACTAGGTCCCCCCGTGTGGTTCTGGGATTTTTGCTCACCGTTCTTGTGATAATTTTGACCCCACGGGGTGAGATCTTGCGTGGAGCCCCAGATCGAGGGAGATTATCAGTGGTCTTGTATGTCTTCCATTTCCTAATAATTGCTCCCAGAGTTGATTTCTTCAAACCAAGCTGCTTACCTATTGCAGATTCAGTCTTCCCAGCCTGGTGCAGGTCTACAATTTTGTTTCTGGTGTTCTTTGACAGCTCTTTGGTCTTGGCCATAGTGGAGTTTGGAGTGTGACTGTTTGAGGTTGTGGACAGGTGTCTTTTATACTGATTACAAGTTCAAACAGGTGCCATTAACACAGGTAACGAGTGGAGTTCAGAGGAGCCTCTTAAAGAAGAAGTTACATGTCTGTGAGAGCCAGAAATCTTGCTTGTTTGTAGGTGACCAAATACTTATTTTCCACCATAATTTGCAAATAAATTCATAAAAAAATCCTACAAAGTGATTTTCTGGATTTTTTTTCTCATTTTGTCTCTGCTACGCAGAGTTGGTCCTGGCCAGTCCCTGGATGGAAGACCAGATGCTGCTGGAAGTGGTGTTGGCGGGCCAGTAGGAGGCACTCTTTCCCCTGGTCTAAAAAATATCCCAAATGCCCCAGGGCAGTGATTGGGGACACTGCCCTGTGTAGGGTGCCATCTTTTGGATGGGATGTTAAACGGGTGTCCTGACTCTCTGAGGTCATTAAAGATCCAATGGCACTTATCGTAAAGAGGACCGGTGTTAACCCCGGTGTCCTGGCTAAATTCCCAATCTGGCCCTCAAACCATCACAGTCACCTAACTTCCGACTTCAACTGTATGTTCATCAAAAGAGAGATCAGGGTCCAGAGTAACTCTGAGGTCCTAAAGTTTTATTTGAGACGACTGTACAACCATTAAGATTAAATGTCAGATTCAACAGAAGATCTCTTTGTTTCTTGAGACCTAGATCTAGCATCTGTGTTTTGTTCAAGTTTAAAGTAAAACATTTGCAGCCATCCACTTCCTTATGCCTGAAACACAGGCTTCCAGGTAGGGCAATTTTGGGGCTTCACCATGTTTCATCGAAATGTACAGCTGTGTATCGTCCGGATAGCAGTGAAATAAAACATTTATGTTTCCGAATTACATCACCAAGAGGTAAAATATATAGTGAAAATCAATAGTGGTCCTAAAATTGAACCTTGAGGAACACCGAAATTTACAGTTGTTTTGTCAGAGGACAAACCATCCACAGAGAAAAACTGATATTTTTTCCGACAGATAAGATCTAAACCAGGCCAGAATTTGATTTGCATGATATTTATAAAAAATAAAGCCTGGTTTGTTGTAATGTTGGTTTGAAGGTAGGCCTACTATACTTTTATCTTGGTATGAGAGGGTTCATTTTTGATAGGCTAATGTTCCGTGATGAAGACATGCTGTTATAGCAACTCTGTGCTTTTGTCTTGAAGTAAAATGTAATGAGTGTACCCTACAGACAATAAAATAATCCCTTTAATTGTCTTCACATACATGCTTGTGAATTGTTGCATTATTCAAGAGTGTAATATGTTTTAGAAGAAACGGTTCCGTCATTGTTGAATAGTTTGTGCTTACTGGTTAGTGGCTACTGTGATGTTTACAGTCAGTATGAGCTGCGGACCAAGAATGTGGCATTGCCAGCAACACGAAAGGTAAGGCGATAATGTAATGTGAATTGAAGAGTAGAATTGTCTTTCGCCACCCTGCTCCTCATATTCTCCTTCATATCTCCTAGTGTCACACTCCTAATGGAAACACAATTACACTAGTTTACATTAACATAAAACACCGGCGACACATTGGTGTGGTGGTCTCCATGGAAATACGACATGAGGGACATCTCCTACATGCAGGGGGCTCTGGTTGCAAGCCTTCTATATTATGTTAGGGAGAGACAGAAAGAGAGGAGAGAGAGGGAGAGAGAGAAGGAGATAGAGAGCGTGCTAGAGAAAGAGACGGACAGGGGAGTGGAAGAAAGAGACAGAGAGAAAAGGAGAGAGAGAGAGAAAGAGTGTCCAGTCAGCCCAGGGTGCTGTAGTAAAGCACCATGGCAGGGCACGTCTCATCTAGACTGGGTTGGGAGCGTTAAAGCCCTATAAATTAAAGGTTTTTTGTGAATGGGGGCGGGGCCTCTCCTCTCCCACAGCTCACGTCGACACAAACACTGAGAATTAATCACCAGTCGTGGTCAATGTGACACAATCTCCTCCGCGTCGCCTGAATAAATCTCCCCAGGCCCTGTGACGGCATCACATCACCACAACATCCAGCCAGGCTGTTTCTTGTCATCGCCAGCCCCGAGTCACAACCACGACACACCTCGTTCCTGATATTTCTGCATTGTGTGTTTTATTGGCCGTGGTGTTGTCGTGGTGGCCTTCTGGGATAAGTGTTGTGTGATGTGAATTGTGTGGAAGCCATCATTGTAGTAGCAGTACCTTGAGGAGGTTCAGGGCTGATAGCGATTCAACCGAGCTATGCATATTCTGTCTTCCCTGTCTCCCCAGACCTCCATCACGCCACATGACCACCTCATGAATATGTAGCTGGGCAGACAGACAAATAGTCAGACAGACAGATGGACGGACGGACAGACAGACAGACACCAGGAGTTGTCTTTGTCTGTGATTGTCTCCGTCAAATGTTCTGATAAAGAGAGAATCTGCTGCTACTTTGTACTGTCTGTGTACTGTCTGTTGTTTAGGATGATCGGGGGACTGTTTTATCACTTATCACATTTTAACTTTGTATCTGATTAAAAATAAATTAATGTTTTATTTTATTTCAAATCAAATCAAATCAAATGTATTTATATAGCCCTTCGTACATCAGCTGATATCTCAAAGTGCTGTACAGAAACCCAGCCTAAAACCCCAAACAGCAAGCAATGCAGGTGTAGAAGCACGGTGGCTAGGAAAAACTCCCTAGAAAGGCCAAAACCTAGGAAGAAACGTAGAGAGGAACCAGGCTATGTGGGGTGGCCAGTCCTCTTCTGGCTGTGCCGGGTGGAGATTATAACAGAACATGGCCAAGATGTTCAAATGTTCATAAATGACCAGCATGGTCGAATAATAATAAGGCAGAACAGTTGAAACTGGAGCAGCAGCACGGTCAGGTGGACTGGGGACAGCAAGGAGTCATCATGTCAGGTAGTCCTGGGGCATGGTCCTAGGGCTCAGGTCAGTTGGAACTGGAGCAGCAGCACGGCCAGGTGGACTGGGGACAGCAAGGAGTCATCATGTCAGGTAGTCCTGGGGCATGGTCCTAGGGCTCAGGTCCTCCGAGAGAGAGAGAAAGAAAGAGAGAAGGAGAGAATTAGAGAACGCACACTTAGATTCACAGGACACCGAATAGGACAGGAGAAGTACTCCAGATATAACAAACTGACCCTAGCCCCCCCGACACATAAACTACTGCAGCATAAATACTGGAGGCTGAGACAGGAGGGGTCAGGAGACCTTTATTTCACCTTTACTTAACCAGGTAGGCCCGTTGAGAACAAGTTCTCATTTACAACTGCGACCTGGCCAAGATAAGGCAAAGCAGTGCGACACAAACAACAAGACAGAGTTACACATGGAATGAACACACATACAGTCAATAACACAATAGAGAAAGTCTATATACAGTGTGTGCAAATGAGGTAAGATAAGGGGGGTTGAGGCAATAAATAGGCCATAGTGGCGAAGTAATTACAGTATTGGCTTTGGGGGTGACCAGTGAAATATACCTGCTGGAGCGCGTGCTGCAGGTGGCTACTGCTATGGTGACCAGTGAGCTGAGATAAGGTGGGGCTTTACCTAGCATAGACTTATAGATGACCTGGAGCCAGTGGGTTTGGAGACGAATATGAAGCGAGGGCCAGCCAACGAGAGCATACAGGTCGCAGTGGTGGGTAGTATATGGGGCTTTGGTGACAAAACGGATGGTGCTGTGATAGACTGCATACAATTTGCTGAGGAGAGTGTTGGAGGCTATTTTGTAAATGACATCACCGAAGTCGAGAACTATCTGAGAAGTAGTTGGTGAACCAGGCGAGGCAGTCATTTGAGAAACCAAGGCTGTTGAGTCTGCCGATGAGGATGTGGGGATTGACAGAGTTGAAAGCCTTGGCTAGGTCAATGAATACAGCTCCACGGGGATGACCGCGGCAGCTTTCCAATCTTTGGCGATCTCAGAAGATACGAAACAGAGGTTGAAAGAGCTAGTAATAGGGCTTGCAACAATTTCCGCTGATAATTTTAGGAACAGAGGGTCCAGATTGTCTAGCCCTGCTGATTTGTAGGGGTCCAGATTTTGCAGCTCTATCAGATCATCAGTTATCCGGATTTGGGTGAAGGACAAGGCTTGGGAAAGTTGCAGTGAGGGGTGCAGGGCTGTTGACCGGGTTTGGGGTAGTCAGGTGGAAAGCATGACCAGCCATAGAAAAATGCGTATTGAAATTCTAAATTTTTGCGGATTTATCGGTGGTGATAGTGTTTCCTAGCCTCAGTGCAGTGTGAAGCTGGGAGGAGGTGCTCTTATTCTCCATGAACTTTACAGTGTCCCAAAACGTTTTGCAGTTAGTGCTACAGGATGCAAATTTCTGTTTGAAAAAGCTAGCCTTTGCTTTCCTAACTGCCTGTGTATATTGGTTCCTAACTTCCCTGAAAAGTTGCCTATCACGGGGGCTATTCGATGCTAATGCAGTATGCCACAGGATGTTTTTGTGCTGGTCAAGGGCAGTCAGGTCTGGAGTGAACCAAGGGCTATATCTGTTCCTGGTTCTATCTTTTTTTTATGGGGCGTGCTTACTTAAGATGGTGAGGAAAGCACTTTTAAAGAATAACCAGGCATCCTCTACTGAAGGAATGAGGTCAATATCCTTCCAGGATACCCGGGCCAGGTCGATAAGAAAGGTCTGCTCGCTGAAGTGTTTTAGGGAGTGTTTGACAGTGATGAGGGGTGGTCGCTTGACCGCAGACCCATTACGGACGCAGGCAATGAGGCAGTGATCGCTGAGATCCTGGTTGAAGACAGCAGGTGTATTTGGAGGGCAATTTCGTTAGGATGATATCTATGAGGGTGCCCATGTTTACGGATTTGGGGTTGTACCTGGTGGGTTCATTGATCATTTGTGTGAGATTGAGAGCATCAAGCTTAGATTGTAGGATGGCCGGGGTGTTAAGAATATCCCAGTTTAGGTCACCTAACAATACGAGCTCTGAAGATAGATGGGGGGCAATCAATTCGCATATGGTGTCCAGGGCACAGCTGGGGGCAGAGGGTCGTCTAAAGCAAGCGGCAACGCTAAGAGACTTGTTTCTGGAGAGGTGGATTTTTAAAGGTAGAAGCTCAAATTGTTTGGGCACAGACCTGGATAGTACGACAGAACTCTGCAGGCTATCTTTGCAGTAGATTGCAACTTCGACCCCTTTGGCAGTTCTATCTTGTCGGAAAATGTTATAGTTAGGGATGGAAATTTTAGGGGTTTTGGTGGTCTTTCTAAACCAGGATTCTGACACTGCTAGGACATCCGGGTTGGCAGAGTGTGTTCGGGCAGTGTATAAAACAAACTTAGGGAGGAGGCTTCTAATGTTAACATGCATGAAACCAAGGCTTTTAGTTACAGATGTCAACAAATGAGAGTGCCTGGGATAATGGGAGTGAAGCTAGGCACTGCAGGGCCTAGATTAACCTCCACATCACCAGAGGAACAGAGGAGGTGTAGGATAAGGGTACGGCTAAAGGCTAAAAGAACTGGCCGCCTAGTACGTTCAGAACAGAGAGTGAAAGGAGCAGATTTCTGGGCACGATAGCATAGATTCAAGGCATAGTGTACAGACAAAGGTATGGTAGGATGTGAATACAGTGGGGGTAAACCTGTGCATAGAGTGACGATGAAAGAGATATTGTCTCTAGAAATATAATTTAAACTAGGTGATGTCACTGCATGTGTGGGAGGTGGAACTAAAGTGTTAACTAAGGCGTATTGAGCAGGGCTAGAGGCTCTACAGTGAAATAAGACAATAATTACTAAACAAAACAGCAATGGACAAGGCATATTGACGTTAGGGAGAGGCATGCGTAGCCAAGTGATCACAGGAGTCTAGTGAGTGGCTTCAGGCAGCTAGCTGACCGGGGCTAGCAAGCTAGCAGAAGGGCATTTGAGGGACGTCGCGACAGAAGAAAGTCTGTTGTGGCCCCCTCGTGCTGTGTATTGTGTAATTTTATTTGATTGATGTCCTAAAGGTCTGTGCTCAGAAACCACCTCAAATATTATGACCCCCACTTCATGTAACATTAAGGGACTACTTTGGTTGGTGACTTATTGTTAGTCAAACGGATTAATGGCTCTCTTGTACCAGAAAACTTACAGCACCTGGTATTCCCAGGTGGTCTCGTCCCAGTACTAACCAGGCCTGACCCTGAACAGGCTGTTCAGTTTGGTATGTAAAGGAATTAATACGAATATGTACATAAAAATATATAAATGAGTGATGGCTGAATGGCATAGGCAAGATGCAGTAGATGGTATAGTGTACAGTATATACATATGAGATGAGTAATGTAGGGTATGAAAACATTATATGAAGTGGCATTGTTTAAAGTGGCTAGTGATATATTACATGAAGATGCAGTAGATGGTATAGAGTATATGAGTAATGTAGGGTAAGTGGCTAGTGATAAATTGATTACAATCATTTTTCCATTATTAAAGTGGCTCGGGTGGTTGTTGTTCTTGATGATCTTTTTGGCCTTCCTGTGACATCGGGTGGTGTAGGTGTCCTGGAGGGCAGGTAGTTTGCACCCGGTGATGCGTTGTGCAGACCTCACTACCCTCTGGAGATCCTTCCGGTTATGGGCGGGGCATCTGCCGTACCAGGCGGTGATACAGCCCGACAGGATGCTCTCGATTATGCATCTGTATAAGTTTGTGAGTGTTTTTGGTGACAAGCTGAATTTCTTCAGCCTCCTGAGGTTGAAGAGGCGCTGCTGCGCCTTCTTCACCACTCTGTCTGTGTGGGTGGACCATTTCAGTTTGTCCGTGATGTGTACGCCAAGGAACTTAAAACTCTCCACCCTCTCCACTACTGTCCCGTCAATGTAGATAGGGGTCTGCTCCCTCTGCCGTTTCCTGAAGTCCACGATCATCTCTTTTGTTTTGTTGACGTTGAGGATGAGGTTATTTTCCTGACACCACACTCCGAGGGCCCTCACCTCCTCCCTGTAGGCCGTCTCGTCGTTGTTGGTAATCAAGCCTACCACTGTTGTGTCGTCTGCAAACTTGATGATTGAGTTGGAGGCGTGCGTGGCCACGCAGTCGTGGGTGAACACGGAGTACAGGAGAGGGCTGAAAACGCACCCTTGTGGGGACCCAGTGTTGAGGATCAGCGGGGTGGAGATGTTGTTACCTACCCTCACCACCTGGGGGCAGCCCGTCAGGAAGTCCAGGACCCAGTTGCACAGGGCCAGGTCAAGACCCAGGGTCTCGAGCTTAATGACGAGTTTGGAGGGTACTATGGTGTTAAATGCTGAGCTGTAGTCGATGAACAGCATAGGTATTCCACATAGGTATTCCTCTTGTCCAGATGGGTTAGGGCAGTGTGCAGTGTGATGGAGATTGCGTCGTTTGTGGACCTATTGGGGCGGTAAGCAAATTGGAGTGGGTCTAGGGTGTCAGGTAGGGTGGAGGTGATATGGTCCTTGACTAGTTTTTCAAAGCACTTCATGATGACGGAAATGAGTGCTACAGGGCGGCAGTAATTTAGATCAGTTACCTTAGCTTTCTTGGGAACAGGAACAATGGTGGCCCTCTTGAATTATGTGGGAACAGCAGACTGGGATAAGGATTGATTGAATATGTCCATAAACACACCAGCCAGCTGGTCTGCGCATGCTCTGAGGACGCGGCTGGGGATGCTGTCTGGGCCTGCAGCCCTGCAAGGGTTAACACGTTTAAATGTTTTACTCCTCAATGGGCTTGGGAGAGGCAAAGGTGGAGTCACACGTCCTCCGAAACATGACCCACCTGGCCGTCTACTTCTTATCACACTGCTCGCTTGACCCGGATGTCAGCCACACTAATGTGTCGGAGGAAAAACTTACCCAAACCTCTGCTTTTCACTGAGCTCCTGGTGTGAGCGACAGAGAGAGTACCTCTCAGACAGAACCATACAGTATAAATGTGATATCTTGCCCATTCCTCAGAAGGTCGCTTTGTTCAAACTGAACAGCGTTCAGAGAAACAGAACGAGCCTGTGTCTCCTGTTACCAGGCTAAGTAACGGGCAGTGGGCTTGTGTTTCCAGATCAGGTTTTACTCCCCTTGTCAGGAGAGGGGCGAACACGCACACAAACGCATGGACCCACGCATGGTTCTGTTCTGTTGCTAAGAAGTAGACACTACTGTAGGTAGAGGTCCGTTATGTTTTCCCACAAGGCTAAATTAACCGTACTGTATCGTTAGTTTTCTCTACTGGCAATGAGTAGTATGTTTGGAAGCTCTGTTTACTGTATATCATATACTGGAATTGTCCTTAGAGAGCAGAAACTCTTACACACACACACACACACACAGCTGAAACCCTTGTTTATAGTGTTCAAATAAAAATGATAATTAAACGTTTTTAGCTCGTAATAAGCTTATCTGGGGGCTGACTGCAAAACCTAATCTGATCCGTTTCTCATGTTTAGGCTGTCAGTGAAGTGTGCAGATTTACATACATTTACATCGCAGCTCTTGTAAGTGCCAGGCCTTAGTGATGATGAGGTGATAATATCCCCTAATCCCTATTGTACTGGGACTGAGGATGGCCATATTCCCTGGGCAGCATAGGTGGGTGTAGAAAGGGAGTGTGCTGTTCTGTGTAGGTGGGTGTAGAAAGGGAGTGTGTTCTGTGTAGGTGGGTTTAGAAAGGGAGTGTGTTGTTCTGTGTAGGTGGGTGTAGAAAGGGAGTGTGTTGGTCTGTGTAGGTGGGTGTAGAAAGGGAGTGTGTTGTTCTGTGTAGGTGGGTGTAGAAAGGGAGTGTGTTCTGTGTAGGTGGGTGTAGAAAGGGAGTGTGTTCTGTGTAGGTGGGTGTAGAAAGGGAGTGTGTTGTTCTGTGTAGGTGGGTGTAGAAAGGGAGTGTGTTGTTCTGTGTAGGTGGGTGTAGAAAGGGAGTGTGTTGTTCTGTGTAGTGCTTGTCCCTTGGCTTCTTATTCTAGATTTGACTATATGACTTCTTGGTGTTGGCCTTCCTTCTATAAACTGGCAAATGCAGATTTGACATATGAGATAATCTCTTGCAGTTCTTGGCCTGGCTTATCATAACAGAAATGACCAGTTACTGAACCTTGACCGCTGATATGTTCATCCCCATTGTCCATGTATTGAAGTGTAACCATTTAAATTGTCCGCTCTCCTATTAATACCTGCTCATTGTCTTGGCTGTCAGCGGTGTGCACCACACACAGCAGCAATCTCCACTGTTTTCCATTGAACCCTGAATCAGTCTGGTACATACTGCTCATCCTTCCTCCCAGCTAGGCCCTCAGAGGAGATGTTTCCCGTCCATTTTACTGTGTTGTTTTGATGCGGCTGACATTAATTGCATTGTTTTCCACAGAGAGTGGTGCAGCCCAGAGCTCCTTGTTTAATCACCAGTGATAAAAGTGAATGAAGCGTGAGGCGGGCTAGGAGACGAACTGGCTGGCTGCTACAGAGGAAGGGGACCAATCTCCCTCTCTCACATCACAATCCAGATTGGAGTGCAAGGAAACAAACTACTCATATATGGGAATACCGACATTTTACCGTCACCACCCACAGACAGAATCACATGTATCCTCTATCCTTGAGATAAGTGCTTCTTCCTCCTAATGCAGTATATAGGATTTCACACAATAGACTGTGAGGCAGTTAAACGATGAAGGTGCTTACAGGTGATGTGTTTGGGCCCTGACACTGGCTGTCATTTCCAATTCTCCTATGACTCCTATCTCCAACACTCCGGTATAATTTACACAAAAAGCATGTGTTTAGTGAGTCTGCCAGATCAGAGGCAATAGGGATGACCAATGATGTTCTTTTGGTAAGTGTGTGAATTAGACCATTTTCCTGTCCTGCTAAGCATTAAATATGTAACGAGTACTTTTGAGTGTCAGGGAAAATGTACGGAGTAAAAAGCACATTATTTTCTTTAGGAATACAGTGAAGTAAACATTGTCAAAAAATATAAATAGTGAAGTACAGATACACCCAAAAACTACTTAAGTAGTAGTATTTTTACTTACGACCTCAAAAACAAACAATCACACACATAAACATGGGGGAAACAGAGGGTTAAATACATGACCAGTAAGAGGGAAATGAAAACCAGGTGTGTGGGAAACAAAGACAAAACCAATGGAAAATGAAAAGTGGATCGGCGATGGCTAGAAGACCGGCGAAGTCGACGGCAGAGCGCCGCCCGAACAAGTAGAACCGACTTCTGCGGAGGTCGTGACACTCCTGAACTTATTTAGGCTTGCCATAAGAAGGGCTGAATACTTATTGACTAAAGACATTACAGCTTATCATTTTTTATTAATTTGTCAAATTTTCCTTAGGTAAATCATTTAGCTTGGCTGATTGAAAAATAATTTGTGTGTGTGTTTTTGGGTGTTCCTCCATTTTGCCTGGCTTTCATGATTGCGTTTGGTGTGATAGGGAAGAGTTACTTTTTATTGTCACTGCTTTCCTCAGTAAGGAAGTTACATTTTCTGTCTCCCTGAATGACAGGCAGTAGATATCTTTCTCTCTGTTGGTCTGTCTGACTCTCCCCGGGGTCCTGGTGAATTTACCCAAGTGTTGGATTGCATCCCTTCCATTTTCCCCTGGTTACAAAACACAATCTACCTGTGTCTGTCTGCCAGGCAGTGTCTCCCACCACCCCAAGCTTGTATTCCCTCCAGCCCTCCGGTAATACATTTTGCAGTTCCAATTATATTTCCAGCGTAAGCAAAACATGCTGTCAACGAACTTCCCACAACCACCTGAAAGAGAAATTGGCAGCAGGGAACAGAGTCAGCAACAAATGCCGCTGGCTTTAATTGAGAGACTGCCAGGACCTGCCAAGCAATTGCTTGCTGTATAACGTATAGGTTTGTGTGGGTATTTGTATGTGTGTGTCTGTGCAAGTCTATACAATTTCGACCAGAATATTGATTACTGTCCATTGTGGTTGAGGGTCCATACGTCTTGATCTACAGCGGCCTGACTGCACAGTATCAAGACTCATTGTTAAAGCTGCTTTATATTAGAAGCATAACAGTGAACATTGTGGCATCTCAAGCTGATTCCACAAACATTGTGGCCCTTTCACTTTTGGGGGTTGCCAACTAGTCAACTGAAGTCCTCGTGTGTGTGTGTGTGTGTGTGTGTGTGTGTGTGTGTGTGTGTGTGTGTGTGTGTGTGTGTGTGTGTGTGTGTGCGTGCGTGTGCGTGTGCGTGTGTGTGTGTGCGCGTGTGCGCGTGCGCGCTCTCAACCGATGCAGATCTGTGCATCATAAAAGCTGTAAGAGATACTGGGTTACATCTCCAGAAGGTGGGGATTACTGCCTCCCGCAAATAGGAAACATCTGCAAACCCCCGACCTCCACCCCCTTGCTGCTCTACCCCCCGACCTCCACCCCCTCGCTGCTCTACCCCACTACCTCCACCCCTCACTGCTCTACGCCCCTACCTCCACCCCTCATTGCTCTACGCCCCTACCTCCACCCCTCACTGCTCTACCCCACTACCTCCACCCCTCACTGCTCTACGCCCCTACCTCCACCCCTCATTGCTCTACACCCCTACCTCAACCCCACACTGCTCTACGCCCCTACCTCCACCCCAAACTGCTCTACGCCCCTACCTCCACCCCTCACTGCTCTACGCCCCTACCTCCACCCTCACTGCTCTACGCCCCTACCTCCACCCCACACTGCTCTACGCCCCTACCTCCACCCCACACTGCTCTACGCCCCTACCTCCACCCCTCACTGCTCTACGCCCCTACCTCCACCACCTCACTGCTCTACGACCCTACCTCAACCCCACACTGCTCTACCCCCCAACCTCCAACACCTCACTGCTCTACCCCCCAACCCCCACACCTCACTGCTCTACCCCCCTACCTCCACCACCTCACTGCTCTACGACCCTCCCTCCACACCTCACTGCTCTACCCCCCTACCTCCACACCTCACCTCACTGGGTAGAGACCCCCCTACCCCCACCCCCTCACTGCTTTCCCAAGTCTTTATTTTCAGTCTGTCTATCCCCTCACTTTCCCCTCCTGTCTGTAGCTTCAACCTCTCCATCCCCTCACTTGTCCCCTCACTGTCCCCCTCCAGTCTGTAGCTCCACTACAGTCGTGGCCAAAAGTTTTGAGAATTTTTGAGACACAAATATTAATTCCCGCAGAGTTTGCAGCTTCAGTGTCTTTAGATAATTTTGTCACATGTTACTATGGAATACTGAAGTATAATTACAAGCATTTCATAAGTGTCAAAGGCTTTTATTGGCAATTACATGAAGTTAATGCAAAGAGTCAATATTTGTAGGGTTGACCTCTCTTTTTCAAGACCTCTGCAATCCGCCCTGGCATGCTGTCAATTAACTTCTGGGCCACATCCTGACTGATGGCAGCCCATTCTTGCATAAATCAATGCTTGGAGTTTGTCAGAATTTCTGAGTTTTTGTTTGTCCACACGCCTCTTGAGGATTGACCACAAGTTCTCAATGGGATTAAGGTCTGGGGAGTTTCCTGGCCATGGACCCAAAATATCGATGTTTTGTTCCCCGAGCCACTTAGTTATTACTTTTACCTTATGGCAAGGTGCTCCATCATGCTGGAAAAGGCATTGTTCGTCACCAAACTGTTCCTGGATTTTTGGGAGAAGTTGATCTCGGAG